>NC_141026.1:8810000-8935000 GCF_052040795.2 Danio rerio
TGATATTACGATGATATGTACTCCATATCTAATTAGTGTTTTCTGTATAACTGGCACAAATATAGCAAATGCATTCTTTATAAGCTTCCCATTGAAAAACAAATAGTTACAATAGCTGCTTGAGGGTTGAAACTTTAGACTGATGTATAGTTTGTCAATATTACTTGCGTATTACTTTTGCACCAAAAGAGGCCCATTTTAAAATTGATTTGAATACTAATTTCAGGATTGTTGTGATCCATGAAGTTTCAAATGCACTTTTTAACTAAAAAATTGTGAAGCTCTACATTATTATTATTCGACTGAGTAAAGTTGAATGCGCTGGCCAGTTTGTTATTTTAATTAGTTATTTTTATAATTTTTTCATATTTCTTTGGTAAATATTTTTGGTACATCAAAAAGTGTGGTAATGATGACCATACGACAAGTTAATTCAGCTAAAAACAATGCCTAAAATGTATTCAAATCACATAATTAAATTAAAAATGAGGAACCACCCCTTTCACCGGGCTGGCTTGGCCTGCAAGGAATGGGTACTTGGTATCGCCTGCAAAAATCCTGATCGCAGCATCCCTAATTTTTTTTTTATTGTCAACAGAACAAACCATTGCTATACAATGACTTGCCTAATTACCCTAACTTACCTAAATGACATAATTAACTTAGTTAATCCTTTAAGCTGAATACTAGTGTCTTTAAAAATATCTAGTAAAATATTATGTCCTGTCATCATGGCAAAAATAAGTTATTTAAAATTAATTTATTCATTTTCTTTTCGGCTTAGTCCTTTTATTAATCTGGGGTCGCCACAGCGGTATGAACCACCAACTTATCAAGCATTTGTTTTACGCAGCGGATGCCATTCCAGCTGCAACTCATCTATGGGAAACGTCCATACACACTCATTCACACACATACACTACGGACAATTTAGCCTGCCCAATTCACGTCTTTGGACTGTGAGGGAAACCGGAGCACTCGGAGAAAAACCATGCGAACGCGAGGAGAACATGCAAACTCCACACAGAAACGCCAACTGACCCAGAAAAGGTTTGAACCAGCGAACTTCTTGCTGTGAAGCAACAGCACTACCTACTGCTCCATCGCGACACCATTATTTGAAATGAGTTTTAAAATTATTATGTTTGGAAATGTGTTGAAAAAATCTTCGCTCCATTAAACAAAAGTTGGGGGGAAAATATACAGGTGAGCTCATAAATCTGACTTCAACTGTTTATCTAATTTGGTGGATGAAATAAGCAAAATGTTGATTAGAAAAACAGCATTACCTTTAAACAGAATTGTCTCATTATTTGAGTTTTTGCTCAGTATTATTACACGTTCAGTTTAGTAACATGCTAACAACTCTTCAAAAGTGAAATCAGTAGTGTACAGAGCCCCAGCGTGACGAGCTGTATTTGTGTGGTGGGTTGAGTTGCTTTCTATGCAGAGCGTTCCAAATCAGTCACTTATGAGCTTCGTTAGATGCTGCCTTCAGGCGTAAGTATGCTTCTGCTGTTTGTTTACGGCTTCGTCTCACACATGGTATATGTGATGGTTAAATTTCTTATCAAGAGAGTTCACTCATACTATGCTTACAGCAGCCCACCATTTTTGGCCTTATGCACATTTGAATATCTGAACTTATAGTTTGCACATGTCCCTGGAATTTAGTACACTAATTGATGGGTCAATTAGTTGGCAAAGCACAGTCAGGGCTGTTTTCTTTTAAGAACTACTCCAAGAAAGAAATTAAAAATGCTAATTAATAACAACAGAAGGAATGAATATGCAAGAAGGTCAACTCAAACATGAAAGAGCAAAAGCCAACTAAAATCAGTTCACAGAGTTTTGGGCAATATATATTCCTAATATACACTCACCGGCCACTTTATTAGGTACATCTTACTGCTACCGGGTTGGACTTTGCCTTCAGATCGGCCTAAATCCTTCGTAGCATAGATTCAACAAGGTACTGGAAATGTTCCTCAGACATTTTGGTCCATACTCACCCAGTGGGTATTCCACCAAATCCCAAAGGTGCTCTATTTGATTAAGCTCTGGTGACTGTAGAGGCCATTTGAGTACAGTGAACTCATTGTCATGTTCAAGAAACAAGTCTGAGATGATTCAGGCTTTTTGACATAGTGTGTTATCCTGCTGGAAGTAGCCATCAGAAGATGAGTACACTGTGGTCATAAAGGGATGGACATGGTCAGCAACAGTACTCAGGTAGGCTGTGGCATTAACACAATGCTCAATTAGTACTAATGGGCCCAAAGTGTGCCAAGAAAACATCCCCCACACCATTACTCCACCACCACCATCCTGAGCCGTTGATACAAGGCAGGGTGGATCCATGCTTTCATGTTGTTGATGCAAAATTCTGACCCTACCATCTGAATGTCGCATCAGACCAGGCAACGTTTTTTAATCTTTTATAGTCCAATTTTGGTGATCATGCGTGAATTGTAGCCTCTTTTTCCTCTTCTTAGCTGACAAGAATGGCACCCAGTGTGGTCTTCTGCTGCTGTAGCCCATCTGCCTCAAGGTTGGACGTGTTGTGTGTTCAGAGATGCTCTTCTGCATACCTCAGTTGTAACGAGTGTTTTTTTTGAGTTACGGTTGCCTTTCTATCAGCTTGAACCAATCTGGCCATTCTCCTCTGACCTCTGGCAGCAACAAGGTATTTGCACACACATAACTGAAGCTCACTGGATATTTTCTCTTTTTCGAACCATTCTCTATAAACCCTAAAGGTGGTTGTGCATGAAAATTGCAGTAGATCAGCAGTTTCTGAAATACTCAAACCAACCTGTCTCGCTCCAACAACCATGCCACGTTCAAAGTCACTTAAATCACTTTTCTTTCCCATTCCGATGCTCGGTTTCAACTGCAGCAGATTGTCTTGACCATGTCTACATGCCTAAATGCATTAAGTTGCTGCCACGTAATTGGCTGATTAGAAATTTGCATTACCAAGCAGTTGGACAGGTGTACCTAATAAAGTTAGTGTGTATGTGTTTTTATCTGCGCAGAAAGCTAAATAAATGCAAGTGTCTATTTCAATGTTTTAGAAAAACATTTTATAAACATAAGTGTAAAAAAATCTCATTGCCATTCAGATTAAAAAATTATTAATATAATTATTCTGTCTTGTACTTATTAAAACATATACTGTAAAAGAATAAACTATTATTATTAGAATTATTAGCCCCCCTCTGTATATTTTTTCCATGATTTCTGTTTAACAGAAATACGATTTTTTCAACACATTTCTAACCATAATAGTTCATTCATTTTCTTGTCAGCTTAGTCCCTTTATTAATCAGGGGTCGGCACAGCGGAATGAACTGCCAACTTATCCAGCATATGTTTTACGCAACACTGGGAAACACACTCTCTTAACATAATAGTTGCAATTGCTCGTAAGATTTTTTCAAGATTCTAGTATTATCAGGGCAATTTTAAGGCTTAATTAGGGTAATTAGGCAAATCATTTTATAAGGATGGTTTGTTCTGCAGACTATCGAAAAAAAAAATATTGCGTATGGAGGGTAATAATATTGACCATAAAATGCTAAAAAAACAAACAATTTATTTTCTAGCCGAAATAAATCAAAAAGACTTTCTTTAGAAGAAAAAATAGAAAAGAAAAAAAAATCAAAGGAGGGCTAAAATTTCTGACTTCAACTGTAGGTTTTAATATATTTTAGTTAATTAAATATTTTATTGGATAAAACCTCAGACGAAACAGGACACATTCTAAAGTAATGATTAAAATTGTACTATTTTGATGCTTGAAAGTCCTTTTTTGTCTTTGACCCACAACTATTTCCTCATCTTAGGCCTGTTTCCAGCCTGCGGGTTTGAGAGCAGCCACTTTTCTCATGCAACTTTCAATGTTTTGACCTGTCATTTCCCTCCTTCCATTCAATCTTTATCAGATGATAAACACTGAAGGCAGAAAGGAAACCCAACCAATGACAGGAGGCTGAAATGCTTGCCATGCTGTGGAAATGGAACAATCCTTACACATACATCACAGGTTTCACCCTATCTAGGAGCTGTCTCAATAGGGATCCTCCTGAGCATTGCGGCGGGGATTCAAAGTAGGTCGCCCTGAACTTGCACACCCTGATTTATGTTATGTGGACGCTAGCCAAGTCAATTTTATGAAAACGGCAGTGGAATTTTGGACAGGCATGGATAATTCATACAATTTTAAAAATGGAACAAAAAATATATAAAAAAGACATTGGAGGAGACAAGATAAGAGTATTAATAAAAATACAGACCAAAAACACATAAGAAATCTGTGATTTGTAATCCTACTTAGTAAAAAAAAGAGTGTGTGGGATAGAAAATAATTAAATAAGAATGAAACAATAAAAATGTTTTCATGTCTTAGATAAATTTAGACCTGTCCTGTAGAATTATTACACTGTATAAATGACGCATCACAGCAGAGTATTCTAGCCCTTGTACAACAAACATGACAATGTGCAATACTCTATTTTTGTAATACGCAAGCTGTGCAACAAATGCTGGCACAAAGTACACACACACCACTTCTGCACTGATAATTTGACACCTTGCTTGGCCAAAATCAAACCATTATATTATGGTATAAACATTACTTGACAATCCCTTAATGTTTAGCTCCACAAAGTGAAATAGACACACCTAAAGCAGGAATTTTGAAGCTGTGGTGCGTATTTTATAAAAATGTAAGTTTCTTGTAAGTAATCAGATAAGATTATTTGGGGTGTGAGTCTGCGCTGAAGAGAAAAATTATCTAACTCTGAGATTTGGTTACCAGAAATCTTATTTCTTTCCTAGGAAAAGCTTGTTGAAGATGAATATTTTTATCCATTTATCAGTGAATATGGGTAATATACTTTAGTGCATTTTAACAAAACAGATTTATTAAACTGACATATATTTACTAAAACAATATTTTAATATAAGACCAAACGTCTTTATAAATAGAAAGGTAATACATTTAAATTCATGCAAAACATTGCAATAAAATATAAAAATTACAAACTACAAAATTAAAAAAAAAATGTTTTTTTATATTTTTGGTTTCTCTTAATTTTTGTTCTTTAAAAAAAATAATATGAATAATTTTACATTATACCCCTAAATATTTGGGCCGTTATTGCAAGTTATTTTGTTAGATTAGCTCCAGATTTGGCTTCAGTACTGACTCTGAGTAATCTAATGTGTAGTAACATGAAATTTTGATGTAAAATATGCACTGAAATAAAAAATATTAGTCATAACAGTTTAAAAAATAAAGATATATATTCCATTATTATAGTTTCCACTTTACACAAATTTAAATTCATGATGCCAGGGTTTTTATAATTATTATAAACAAGTTATAGTGCTGCCAAGGATATATTTTTTTTATTTTCCTTTATGCTCTAAAATAAATCTATATGCTGCATGGTGGCACAGTGGGTAGCATGTTTGCCTCACAGCAGGGTCACTGGTTCGAGCCTCAGCTGGGTCAGTTGGCATTTCTGTGTGGAGTTTGCATGTTCTTCCTGTGTTCGCGTGGGTTTTCTCAGAGTGCTCCAGTTTCCCCCACAGTCCAAAGACCTACAGGTGAATTGGGCAGGCTAAATTGTCCGTAGTGCATGTGTGTGAATGAGTGTGTATGGATGTTTCCCAGTGATAGGTTGCAGCTGGAAGGGTATCTGCTGTGTAAAACATATCCTGGATTAGTTGTCGGTTGAATCAGCTGTGGAAAAATTAATAAAGGGACTAAGCTGGAAAGAAAATGAATGAATGAAACTAATATACTAACTGCTTACAGCTCAAGTGCTGTTTAAAGAAAACTAAGGTTATTTAATTCAAGTGTTATATTATAATAAATGTGCATATTGTAAGTTTAATTATTAATGCATTTTTCACAAATAATATATATCTAGAATAACAGATAGATATTTATTATGGCTTATTTATAGTAGGCCTCAGGAAAGGCTGCTCCTCATTATCATGACATGTTCATATCTTCCATTTAAAACAGTCAGATTTCTAATAACCTACTACAGCAGACAACAGCAGCTCTCTTTATGGCTGATAAAATGGGTCAATGGTTGCTTAACTGCACACCACATGAGCAGTTAATTTTTAACAAGTCCAAAAAAACAAATACAAACAACCCTGGAGGGTTTCATGAAGAAAAAAAGAAACCGTTTGCCAGTAGTGGGTTGGCCTCTCAAACAGGAATTGAGAGCAGGTAACCAGAAACCTCCCTTTACTCCCTCAAAGTGCCTTCTTCATTCGGCGTGCATGAAACACATCAAGCGCGTCGAGCTGGGACGAGCGCAAAGTTTTCACTGGATGTTTTCGACCCTCATTACTTGTACTGTATGTCAAAACGACGCTTTTTTTATTTCGCTCAGGAGCAGTTGCGAACTAACCGGTTTGAAGCGTTGAACTGAAGTCATAAGAATAGCGCCTTTGCTGTCGGCGAAGCTCCTCAGGTGGTTTTCTCCTCCAGCGGGACAAGAAGACGCGGCCAAAGTTGCTGATTTCGTCAATTCGGCGCAGGTCTGCAAACAAATGTACATTTGAGACATATTAGTTCCGCTTTCCGTGTGGTTTGTGTATTTTAAAACACTTCATTACCAATTCTCAAAAAGGACAACCGGGCCAACTCAACAGGTAAGAATGTTTTTGAGTTATTGAGTGCTGTTGTTGGTCACTTGTTTCAGCAGGTTGTGTCTATATTATTGGACTTAATGATGTTTCTTCTAGCACGTTCTGTAGCATACACTGTTGGTAAACAATTACAAACACATCCGTTTTAAGCGCGTGTTTATAAGAATGGGGTACTAAAAACTTTCAATTGAGTGTAAAGCACATTTGTCAAGGTTTTAGAAATTCAATGTGCGTTAATGTTGCTTTATGTGTTTTTGTAAACTTATGTTCACACTTATTTTACAATTATTGCTATTAACAGTATATTACCTAAGACTTCTAGCAAAAAACAAAATACAAAAACAAATTAGCTGTTAATAATAGGCTAGTTAAGGTAGTTGGGTTTATGTATTGGTTAGAATTAGGGATGTAAAATAAACAGCTAATATCTTAATAATAGGAAGTTAAAAAGTCAGTAGGCTTGGGTAAAGTGTTATTATACCAATATTATTTATACCATAAGGGTCTAAACATGTTAAGAAAAGTATAAATATCGGTATTACTTTATTTTGATGGTTCATTTAACACATTTTGTTGAAATTAAATAACATTGCATCTGCTTGCCAACTAATTCTCAATAGATTATAAGTATACTGTTAGGTTGGGGTTAGGGTTAGTGTAATTAAAATTTACTTGCAAATTTCTTGAAGTTATTTAAATGTTGAAAGAGGAGAATCAGCAGATATTAAGCAGACAGGCTACTAATGCTCAAATGAGAATTAACTGGCATATAGTTGCAATGCAACTTCTATTCAACAAAGTGTGCAATAGAGACCATCAAAATAAAGGGTTACAGAAATATTAACTAAGCTGTTTTTTATATTCTTTCATACTCATGAGATTTGATTACCATATATATTTTTATTACTCAGTATAGAATATAAATAAATGCAGAATAGGCCAAGTGCATATGTTAGAATTAAAGGGAAAACAAGATGTACAATTATAACTAGGGCTGCACGATATTGGAAAAATTTGACATTGCGATATTTTATTATTCTGCAATTTATATTGCGATATGTTTCCCAGTGTTGGCTTGCAGCTGAAAGGGCATCCGCTGCGTAAAACATATGCTAAATAAGTTGGCGGTTCATTCTGGACTAAGCCAAAAAGAAAATGATATTGTGATATTTATAACCGAAGACGGAAAAGTGCATCAAAAAGTTATAAGTTGTATTTCTTTTAATAACAGCACGTATATTTCTTTGAATTGCAACATTGATATATGTTCGATCCGCCATTACGTAAAGCATATTGCTGTTTTGCCTTGCCCCATATTGAATGATTAAATATAATGTAAAATGTAAACACTGCACATTCTTCATTGCTGATCAACAATAATAATCCCATCTCCACATAGCAGATGCTGCGATGTGACTGTTACGAATGCACACGTTAAGATATTGATGCTAAAACGATATATCACGATATTTTGCCCCCAAAAATGATAGATCAGGATTATCAATGTTATACTATAAAAATTATGATATTTGTAAATGAAGAGGGGAAAAGTGCATCAAAAATTTATAAGATGTATTTTTTTTTTTATTAACAGCACATATATTTCTTAGAATTGCAACATTGATATATGTTCGATCGGCCATTACGTGTAGTGCCAGCTCATGTATATCGCTGTTTTGTCCTTCCCCTATTGAATGATTAATTGTAATGTAAAATGTAAACACTGCACATTCTTCATTGCTGATCGACAATATTAATTCCATCTCCACATTGCAGATGCTGCGATGTGACTATGGCAAATGCACACGTTGTGATATCAATGCTGAAACGATATATCGTGCATCCCTAATTATAACTGTCAAATGATTTAATGTTTGTTTTGATGTCACGTGACAACATAATGGCTACTTGTATGTGGGTTATACTGCACTGACTTGGATGTGGCAGTCAAACCTTTTGAAATATTAACAATATTGCTTGCTTCAAACTTATTTTTTTTATAAATATGTATACTTTTAAACATACTTCCTTTTCCTTGCTGAATGGTTACACAGTAAAACCCAACAGCTAACTTTTCTTTAAATGACATGAGTGTAGTTAACTCAAAATTTACTGAAAGTTAAGTTTTACAGTACTCGGTTTGATTTCTCTTCATTTCTCGGATTTTACTGTTCTCAATTTGCTTCATTTAATCAAATGGAATAAGTTCACAGTACTCATTAGGATTAGTTTTTGAACTTAAATGGTTTGTTGCATTTGGTTTTCTCAAATAGTTTGAGTTACCTTAACTTTTTTGTGTTTTACAGTGTACAACACCTCTGAGTGTAAAGAGCACAAAAATAGAAACTGTGTTAATTTAGCTGAGAATTTATGGTGTTTCTTAACAGACTCAAACAGAAGCGTGATCTTTAAATATTAAAGGGTAAAAAACACTTAGATAAAGGTTGCAATTTCATATTGTGCACAATACAAAAATAGCCTACAGCTCAACAAACATGAAACATGGCTTAAAAGTGTAAAGTAACAAAAAAATCCCCTTCGTGGTAAACACAGTTTGGCCACAATGCCATTTTCGCTACTCTTACTATCAGCAAAGGCATCTGTTTTGATCATTTAAAAGGCTTTAATGTCCTTTTCACAAATATTGAACTTTGTTTTGAGCTAATCTCGCGTAGCTTGACATAACTTGATGTGCCAAGCAGGTGTCTCCATGTTTAAAGTGGGAGTTTGCAAGTCACTGTTCTGATAATCCCATCAGCCGACATGGTAGAAGAACTAAATACATCAGTTTCATTTTCACAGTCTATCAGTTGTCATTTGATGCAAGGATCAGTACATAAATATTAGGTGCTGGTTCATGTAATCCATGGCAGAACAGAGGTATTATAATCTCTAAATAAGTAGCAAGTTTACATATTCCCCATTTACGCTTAGAATATGTCTGCAGATACTCTTCAGGATTAGCTGCCAACACAATTTCATGCTGCAGTCATTTTTTAAAAGCATGCGCACACCGAATTTGGACATTATAAGTATACGAGTGTCAGAACATGAAGGGCAAAATGGAGCATTTAAAATTCACTGAACTGAATGATTGGAGAGAAAGGGTGAATCCACTCCTGCCTGTCTGTACAAGAACTGCTTACCATTTCTTTTAGTTTTTTTTTTTTCTGGAACTGACAAATAAATACTGCAGGCATGAAACCACTGGTAGCAGAGCTGTGAAGCCTCCTTGTCATTGCAGTTGCAACCTGTTCAAGTAATTTAAACAAATTCCATCTGGTGCCTTTCTACCCATGACGAGAAGAACTTTAAAGCGCTGCTCAGGTTCACCAGAGTGAAAAGCAGATACAGAAAAATGAGAATAAAAGTGCAGACTGTCAGCAAAAGGAAATTGAGTAGTGTAGTGAAGGTCTCAGTTGGTCATCGTGTTGTAGCGAAGATGCTCCCAGACCTGTAGATGATGGATGTTCAGATTGCTGAAGGGAAATTCCTCACTGCCATGGAGTCACCATGCCATCAAACACTCAATTACACAGAGATAGATGACCAGCGCTGAAGCATTGCTTTGTCTATGTATTTAAAAACAGGACACACACTTTGACAGATTAACTGCTTCTGTCTTTTGACGAATACATTTACAACTGAAGTGGGTAATTGTTCTTGACATTAAAAGACGTGGATCGCCCTAAAAAGCAAACAGCTACATTTCACTGTGTATACACTTTAAATTTGTATTTAAAAATGTATAATATGGTCAAACCCAATCATTGTGTTAAAAAGTATAATTTAAGGTCCGCGAGTACTAGACGTTGCTAAGACTTTTATTTCATTATGCTGATGCACTTCCAACTGAAGCATAATATTGAGTAGGGGGCAGGGTAGAAAATTAAGAGTAGGGTTTGTCTGCGGACTGCAAGACAGGGGCATAACCTGAATGGGCGTAACTTGCAGTAGAGGCGTAACTTGAAGTTATGGAGATCCACATGTCCAAACTATGTTGTCGACAAGATGGTGCTGTACATCAGTTATTAACGTCTACACCTACTTCACACCCTAAACCCAACCATCATCATTATTGACATCTACACCTTCCAAATCAAATCAAATCAAATCACTTGTTTTGTCACATCATCAGCAGTACGTGTGCTACGATGAGTGAAAAGCTTAGTGAAAAAACCTTCCTCAACCCTAAACCCACCCATCATTATTGTTAACGTCTACGGCTACCCCAACCTTCACAGTTATTAACGTCTACACCTCCCCAACCCTAAACGCAACCATCATCAATATTAACGTCTACACCTTCCCCAAGCCTAAACCCAACCATCATCAATATTAACGTCTACACCTTCCCCAAGCCTAAACCCAACCATCATCAATATTAAAGTCTACACCTTCCCCGAGCCTAAACCCAACCATCATCAATATTAACGTCTACACCTTCCCCAAGCCTAAACCCAACCATCATCAATATTAACGTCTACACCTTCCCCAAGCCTAAACCCAACCATCATCAATATTAACGTTTACACCTTCCCCAAGCCTAAACTCAACCATCATCAATATTAACGTCTACACCTTCCCCAAGCCTAAACCCAACCATCATCAATATTAACGTCTACACCTTCCCCAAGCCTAAACCCAACCATCATCAATATTAACGTCTACACCTTCCCCAAGCCTAAACCCAACCATCATCAATATTAACGTTTACACCTTCCCCAAGCCTAAACCCAACCATCATCATTATTAACGTCTACACCTTCCCCAAGCCTAAACCCAACCATCATCAATATTAACGTCTACACCTTCCCCAAGCCTAAACCCAACCATCATCAATGTTAACGTCTACACCTTCCCCAAGCCTAAACCCAACCATCATCAATATTAACGTTTATACCTTCCCCAAGCCTAAACCCAACCATCATCAATATTAACGTCTACACCTTCCCCAAGCCTAAACCCAACCATCATCATTATTAACGTCTACACCTTCCCCAAGCCTAAACCCAACCATCATCAATATTAACGTCTACACCTTCCCCAAGCCTAAACCCAACCATCATCAATGTTAACGTCTACACCTTCCCCAAGCCTAAACCCAACCATCATCAATATTAACGTTTATACCTTCCCCAAGCCTAAACCCAACCATCATCAATATTAACGTCTACACCTTCCCCAAGCCTAAACCCAACCATCATCAATATTAAAGTCTACACCTTCCCCAAGCCTAAACCCAACCATCATCAATATTAACGTCTACACCTTCCCCAAGCCTAAACCCAACCATCATCAATATTAAAGTCTACACCTTCCCCAAGCCTAAACCCAACCATCATCAATATTGACGTCTACACCTTCCCCAAGCCTAAACTCAACCATCATCAATATTAACATCTACACCTTCCCCAAGCCTAAACCCAACCATCATCGTTATTAACATCTACCCCTTCCCCAACCCTAAATCCAACCATCATCGTTAACGTCTACACCAGGGGTGCTCAATTTTGTTCCTGGAGATCTATCTTCCTGTACAGTTTAGCTCCTACCCTAATCAAACCCACCTGAACCAATTAATTAGGACCTGAAATCCACTTGATAATTACAGACAGGTGTGTTTGATAAGGGTTGCAACTGAAATCTGCAGGAAGGTAGTTCTCCAGGAACAGGATTGGCCACTCCTGGTCTACACCTTTGTCGACCCTAAAATGAACCGTCATCGTTATTAAAGTCTATAGATTAACGTTTATAGTTAATAATGATGATGGTTTGGTTTAGGCTTGGGGAAGGTGTATGTGTTTGAATGGGAGTGTATGGATGTTTTCCAGTGATGGGTTGCATCAGGAAGGGCATCCGCTGCATAGAACATATGCTGGATAAGTTGGCGATTTATTCCACTGTGGTGACCCCTGATTAATAAAGGAAGTAAGCTGATAAGAAAATGAATGAATGAATGTTCATGTTGAAAATGATACAGAAATGATGACCTAATTCATATTTATTTGCTGCAGGGCAGTTAGAATGACTTGAAGTTTTGTTAGAAGTGAATTATAAGTATCTACATGCTTGATGAGTTTAGTGTTTCATTAAAATATAAGGAAAGTCGGTTAGACATTCACTGTGACGCATCTAAATCCTAACAATATTATCTGGGTTGATGTTGATTGGTGTGAAATCAGAGATATGCGTATTGAGCTCAAATGCTGCTTCTGGTGAGATGATACTGTTTGGGTTGCTCTCAGGCCTCTTGTGTAGGTGTTGGACCTGTATGGCTGCCAGGATCACTTAAGAGAGATGAGAGAGAAAGCTACAATCAGTCCAAGAATGCACCCCAAAGATACACTGTCAGCACAATCAGAGAAAAATACCCCAGAAAACTCTGGAGGCAACCTGTCTGAGAGCTTAAAAGCTTTTTTCTTCCCCCCACCCGGGAAGGAGCGAACAGATCTACTTTGAGAATTGTATCGTGCTATTAGATGCGTTTCAGTTTGGATGCTAAATTGTTGTTTATACATGCAGCCTTCCAGAGAACCTCTTTGTACAACAGCCCGAGGCCAGAGAAGCTGTTGCTCGCAGTGTGTAATTTTACACAGAGTATTTCCCCCATCATCCTGCGCTGCTGTCTCAGTGCTCGTCTCTCGGTGTGCGCTTGGACCGTTTCACAGCGTCCTGCTGCTTAAAGAATTGGCTAGCTGCTGGAGACGTGTTTACTTTTGATGGGGAACCACTGTGGAAAACCACAGGAAGACAATGAAACGACATTGCTTTGCTGATTTTTTTGGCTTTCACGCACATGCAAAAGTTGTTAAAGAAATAGTTAGGCCAAAAAAAAAGAAAGCTCTATCATCATTTACTCACTCGCTCTCATGCTGTTGGCTTTCTTTCTTGGAAAACAAAAGGAGAACTAAGGTATATAGAACACATCAATTCAGCCATTTTTATAATTGTTTTTCAGAATTTGAATAAATTATCCCTTAGAATAAACAATGCAGAAAATAAATCTTGAACACGTCACCAATTTTCTCAGAAAACATATTTCTAAAGGTGCTGTTGACTTGAAATTTTTGAGTAGTTCTTTAGCAACTCTTTGCCCTTTGTTATTGGAAGTTAATAATAATAAAAACCATAGTGGACATTTCAGCAAGACAAAAATCTAAAACACAGCCAGGGAAACTCTCAAATCCTTTCAGAGAAGGAAAACTAAGCTGTAGAATGGCCAAGCCAATCACCTGACTTGAATCCAATATAAAATTCAAAATAAAGCTCAGATTTGATATATGAGACCCACAGAACCATCACGATTTTCACACTCTGTTGAAGTCAAAACTCACACCTGGGCAATTGATGTGACTTATTAACATTTTTTTGTAAAGTATTAAATACATTCAGTGTCATTTCATGGTTATTACACAACTCACTTATCAGATTTTTTTGTTTTGTTTTATTTTTATGTTTGTATTGTTTGGGTTTTTACCTAAATATGGTTCAATTCAATGTCAACAGCTCTTTTAGAAATAGTATTCCCAGTAAAAAACATGATGTGTTTAATGCTTATTCTCTCTGCTGTAAATACTATTGTTAATTTATGAATAGTGCATGGCAAAAAATCTTTTAAAAAATATGTTAAATTCTATATTAATCCCAAGAGCAATTAATCCATCTTATCTGAGGCCCTTCATTTCTTTGTATTAATTCCCCATTTGTGCACTTAATTCAAAAGTCATTCTCAATAGTATTGAATCAATATTTCCCCCATATTTTATATTTTTCAGACAAATCATAGACATTTATTCATATACTTATCTGTGGTAATATATTATTTTTCATATAAGTAAACACCATTATTATTAGATGATGGCAGTTGGGCAAGACAAAACTGCATTTTTTTTTAAATGTAGTCAAATTGATTTTACATTTATATTCATACTGCTCATTGTATATTTGACATGGTCTTAATTCCCTTTCATTGATTAATTTACTGTTAATTTTTTAAAAACATTAGCATTTTTAATAAATCTACTAATTGAATCATATCAAGTAAAGATTCAAATCAGAAATGGAATTGAATCAGATTAAAAGCACGATATTGGAAAAATCTTGCGATATTTTGTTTTGACGCGATATACTGTATATATATTGCGATATGAATATAATTTTACCAGATGGTTTGAATATCTCTATTTGGAAAGATTTTCGTAATTTACATCAATTAGATTATCTTTTTCTATGCAGTGCATCTGCATAAATTATAATAAATTACAAGCATGTATAAATAAATAAACAGTACTGTATGGTTTTCTGGGGTTACTAACAGTAAAGTACAGAAATTGAACAATCAAATGTAAAACAACATGTTCATCATTGTATACATAATTACTAAATAATAATTTTAATAATATCTTTATATTTTAATATTTAATAAACAATCTAATCCTGCAATGTGACTACTGCAGATACACACAATGCGATATTGATAAAGTTCAAGTGATATATTGTTCAGCCCTAGTGTAAGCCAATCAAAATCAAATATGAAAACAGTTATTATAGCTTAAATTTCATGCTGTCTCATATAGAAACTATTTATTTCAATGGGTTTTCTGTCATTAATCACTATAATTTCTTTTTGTACGCTAAGCTGTTAGAAGTGTCTGTATCCCATCTTAATTTCAGTGTGAAAATATGCAGTGGTAAGCATTCACATCTCCGCATACTGTACAGTAGACTCTCTGTCAGCTTATTATCATCTCATATAATAGAAGCTCCTAGTCCTTATAAATCTAACACTCCCTTCTCAATGGCCAGCAGGTAATAAATCTTGCGTTTACTGTGTGTCTTGTTTTACTGGTGGGCTCATTGGCCCTCAGAGAGGTCTTGCTCGGTTCTGCGTTCAGTTTATAAGTCCGTAAATCTTGGTGAAGTGGACCTAACTTGACTGCAACTTTTGTAGACTTCTATAATTGAATGTTATGAAGCACATACTAAAAGTGTTTTACAACAAACCCAGCACACAGTTTTTTTTTCTTTTTTCTTCTTTAAAGTAATAGATTACTTGGATTATCAGCTTAAGTATGATCGCTATATCAGTAAGTATTGGGAGAGTTAATAAATGGTAATAATAAATGTTTACAAAGTGATGTAATACTTTCAAAAATCACTGGTGCAATATATTTATCCATGCCTAATATCAGATGACCAGAATGAAATGGAATTAGATGGATGAATGGAATGGAAAGATTAAATGAAATAGACAGAATGCAATGGATGGATGGATGGGATGGAATGGAATGGGATGGAAAGATGGAATGAAATGGATGAAGGAATGGGATGGATTGGAATTGGATAGATGGACGGAATGCAATGGGATGGATAGATGGTAGGAAATGGAATTTAATGGATGATGGAATACAATGGATGGACGGATTGGATGGAATTGAATAGATGAATGGAATGCAATGGATGGATGGATGGGATGGATTGGATGAAATCGAAAGTTGGAATGAAATGGATGGAATCCAATGGATGGACGGATGGGATGGAATGGGATGGATGGGTTTGATGGATGGAATGGGATGTATGGAATGGATGGATGGATGGATGGATGGATGGGAATGTGATGGATGGATGGAATGGAATTGGATGGAAGTAAATGGATGGATGGAATAGGATGGATGGAATTAGATGGATTGAAGGGAATTGAATGGAAGGGAATGTATGGATGAATGGAATGGATTGATAGTGTCTAAGTTAATGTATCAGCATAACATGCAGTGTCTCATTTGATGTCTACTATTGTTAATGATGCTATGAAGTATTGTGAGGGGACTAAATGTTTAATGTTACTGTCTGTGTTAGTTTGCTGCCTTAAATCAGCATCACCCATTAACAACCCTTAACAGTTGACTAGTTAAGAGAACTCAGTCACTTTCCTTTATATAGAACACCATCCCCAAGGTCTGAACATAAGACACTTTACTCCACTTAAATACTCAATACCCATGAAGTGACCCATTCAAACAGATCTATTAACAACAGATCAAAAGGCTGGCATATATAAAGCACAACTATTTCGATGAATGATCCTCACGAAGAGGTTTTAAAGGCAGCAGATGCTCAGATACCCTGCGGAGCGTGAAGGATATGAGGTCACAGCTCTTCTGTCATCTCAGCCGTATGGAGCTGGGAATTAGCAATGAAAACGATGAATATTTTGAAAGCAGGCTTGCTGTTTGAACGCCACCTGATTAATTTCCTCTGCCTGCATGAAGGGCAGATATGGGATGCTTGTAATTATTTATGAATAGCGCTGTGTTATGATTTATATTCAGCTGCAAAATTCTCATACTTAATGCCGTGAAATGTTTTAGACGAACCCTTCAGTGCACCTTTTCCTGCATGCTTTGTTCTAGAGATATTTATATTGTTTGCTAATTTGCTCAATTACCCAAACTGTTGTGATTTCCATGCCAGGAAAGCCTTTATTCACCTGTGTCTACACATTTCACAGTGTTTATCTGTTGAGTTGATTAGTTCAGCAGCCGTTTATTGACTTGAATGTGGAATCCCGTCAATGTCTTCTGACCTTTCGTCCACCTCTTTATCCCGATTATCTTGTTGACGCGCTACAAAGGTTTGCAGGAAATCCCTATGAGATGCTGTCTCACATTTCACACACCCGAGTTCACGAGATGTGCGATTATAGAAGGCAGTATTGAGCTGTCAAAAGACTTTTCACGCCGTGTAGTGTGCTGTCAATTACCCTTATAAAGTGGGTTGAGCTATTAGGCTTAATTAGCCAGTGCTGTCAGTCAAAGACGACTAAAACTAACTTTTGGTAGTTTGACAGCGCCTTGGAAAGTAGAAGTTCTCATTCTCATAACTGTAATGCAACAGAGCTTAATGATGATGGATACATTTTGTTTCTGTCTGTGCTGGCTTTAATTTTTATTTTTTTTTGGTTACTGACATTGTAAACATAGCTTATAAATTTTCTAAACTATAAATTTTTTTCTGTGCTTTATGAACACTGTAATAGGGCATTCACACCAGATGTGGCTTATGCGAATAGATTGCGAATAATTGGATGCTTTACTCGCTTCATTCACGTGTCAAATTCACTTGATTCAAGGGTAAACTTCGCTTCACAATAGATACGGATTCACATCATGGAATGTTGTCTGTCTGCCTGGCGTCTCCAGTTTCATTGCAAAATGGCTGACATGGATTTTATTTAGAGCTTTATATGCTTTAGGAAGGCTGAAAAACGGCGTAGATTTATACGGCGCCATGTTTCAGTCCAAAAGATCCTTCAGCTTGGTGAGCTCACAAACTCCTTCAGAAGCTGCTCCTGGATGATGGACGCTTTCAGTGGTACTTCCGACTGAGCCAGTCCCAGTTTGATGACCTGATGTCCAGTGTCAGCGGGAGGATTTCCTCTCAGGAGACCAACTACTGGCCCTACATCAATCACACCTCTACTAGAGCAAGCTCTTTCTGATTGGTTAGCATGTTGCAAATGTCTGCCAAAGTTCAGATAAATATAAATATAATCTTTTTATAATCTTAAATATAAATATTAAATATATTTTTTTAATAGTTGGGTTTGTCCATATTTTATCCAAATTAGGGTTGAAACAACCCAGCATTTTTAGAAGATGCATTTTAATATCAGGAATAGGACTTGGTGATTAATTAAAATGAAATCGGAAACATGATTAAGCAAAGCTGTGAATGTCATGAAATCAGTTTAATTTTTTCCCCAAATTACATTTTATTTTATTATTACCCCTCATCCCCCCAAACCTTTCCTTCTTACATGGTTTTGTTAGAATATATATATAATAATAGTGACTAGTTAGGTTTAACTAAACAAACTGAGTAAACCTGTTGCCTTAAAAATATTAAGTAAATTGTTGTAAAAAAATAAAATAAAAATAAAAAAAGTAACAATGGGTTTATTCTCTCTCTCTTTTAAAAAAAAGTTACTTTTAAAGCAACAATTTACTAATTTTACTGTAAGCAACTAATCACATTTTACAGTGTATCTCTTACTATTTCCTTAAGTTAAACTGAACTTTAATTTTGACAGGTTGTAGTGAACCTGCTGTGAGTTTGTGAGTACACACAATGGTAGATTTCCACAAATGAAAAACAATTTTGACGATAAAACTTTCAAAAGTGCAATATTTTTTATAAAGTGACTCTGAGATGAAGTTCGTGTTTTCTCCTCATATAGCGAGACTAGAAACACTGAAGACACCAGAATGTCACGCATGCTTAAATGCACGTGAAGTAAACGAACCACACCATTCATTAACACACAACAGTCTTTTTGTGGTTTAATAAACAGACACTAATCCTCCCCTTGATGTAAACCAGCGCACTGCATAATTACTGTAGAATTATTATGAAAGTATTTTATGTTCTTATATATATTTGTCCATGCTTCTTTTTAGATTTCAGGTTGAAATATGACCCAGGCAGTTTGCGAGATTCGCTCAGAAAGGTCTTATCTTTATTTTGAAAAACAGAAGTGTTAACAGGAGCACTTGTTGTCTCAACACTGTATAATCACATTTGAGCATCACATTGTGTCGACGGCTTCTGTTGTTTCTGTGAGTTTTAGCTGCTTTTGATTTGCCATTGCTAAAGCTCAAGGGCAGCAGAGAAGCACTTGTGTGTTAAACATTAGACACTTAATCCACTGAGACAAAACAATGACTCAGTGCTTTTTGGATGCTAAAGGGCAAATGTTTTTTGATAGGCTGGAAAAGTTCATTTAACACAAAAACAGATTAGGGGAACACACAAAGCTAGATTTAAAGTTAACATGAAGTAGTGTTTCCGTTCATGCATTTCCGAGTTAAACTGGACATTCTGCTAGAGTCATTTTACATTTGACTATTTAATGCACTTTGCGGAAGCTTTTATCTAAAGTGACTTGCACTGCATCGAAAGTTCACATTTTATAAGCTTTTGCTTTCCCTGGGAATCAAACCACAGCCTTGGCATTGCTAGAAGCACACTCTACTACTTACAAGAAGGGTATACATTGATTTTGTTCATCAGGAATTTATTCAATTGTAAAGGTTCATACCCAGACTTGTGCAAAAGCTTATTGTGAGTTTGCAGTCGATTGTGTTTCCTGAAAATCATTTGTGTTTCTTTAAACAAAAAAAAAAAGCCAGCATAAATGTGTGCAAAAATAAAATAACATTTTTATATGACTCATTTTTTATTTATTTAGACATTTTATTTAATCAAAAATAAAAGTGACTTTGTAAAAATGTATTTCCTTTAATGTATATTTACATTAGAGCTGCAAAATATTGGAACAATCTAACAATGCAGTGTTTTTTATTCTGCAATTATCAAGTTAAGTCAAAGTCAGCTTTACTTTCAATTCAACCACATGTACAGGACACACAGAGAATCGAAATTGCATTACTCTCAGACCCTGGGTGTCAACATAGAATATTAATACAAAAAGTAGAATTTAAAAAAAGAAATTGCAATAAGTAAAATTACAACATATAATATAGACTAAAAATATAAGTAAAAATAAAAATTTGTAAACAATACAACTACTCTAAAGGACACATGGAAAAGAGTGCAAACCAAAGTTGTGCAGATGCAAAACAGTATATAGTTCAAAAAGCTTATAAATATTATAAAGTAACAGTGCATTAATAATATACAGGTAGTATGAGGTATATTTGTTTTATAATTTCACCTTGAATATCTATTTGGAAAGACATTACCATTTTAGATTGACTGGGCAGGGCAGCGCATCTGCATAAAATATAATAAACTATAATAAATATAATAAATCTACAAGCATTGAAAAATCAATAAAGAAAAGTGTACAAATTAAACAGCATTTTATTGTTTTTCGACAGTAATTGAATAATCAAAATGTAAAAATGATACTACGTAGTCTCTGTTGAATAAAGAAGTCAATAAAATGTATTATTAAACTCAATGTTAATATATTGTTAAATATTTGGTTGAGTAATTATTTATTTAATTATATTGCCCCCTTTTATTTCAATATATTATTCTTATTCGTCATTATTATTATTATTTATTATTATATTTAGTACTACAAGTTTGTAGAATTGGGATGGGGAATAGGGAATGAATATTCATACTATTTTAATTATATATAATATAATAATATATATAATAATTATTGCTTAAAAATAATTTTTGCTTTATTGATTATAATAAATATTGCTGTTTATAATGGCTGTTTATTTATTTATAATGTATAATTTATTTAGCATTTGGCTAACTTTACAGTTTTTCTTGTTTGCTTTGACCTGATTAATTTTCCTGGTTCATTTTCATTATCACTATCCCAGCAGAGCAGAAAACAGGTCTTGCAAATGTGTAAACCCTTTCTCATTGGGTTGACAACTTTTTCCCACCTTTTTTCAAAACAGTTAACACGGATGTCATTCAAGCAGTACAAACTTCATTGTTTTAGCTATGGCAACCAAACACAAACCATCTATTCCTAACCATTAGAAACTACCAAGATCAGCATGAATTTACTGAAGCACCGGTTTGACACTCCTTCACACAAATCTTCAATTAGCAATCAGTCTGCAAACATTAAAAAGGTCTGTGTTGTTCTGTGCCTGCATGGATGGAGGAGGTCAATAGTGGCTATGTCCTATACTCCCAATAGATTTGATTGTATATTGGTTTACATTTACCTTTACATTTACATTAAGTCATTTAGCAGACGCTTTTATCCAAAGCGACTTACAAATGAGGACAAGGAAGCAATTTACACAACTATAAGAGCAACAATGAATAAGTGCTGTAGGCAAGTTTCAGGTATGTAAAGTGTAAGAAGCAAAACTAAAGTAATTTTTTTCGTTGTTTGTTTTTGTAGTACAGTTAGGGATGGAGCCAAAATAGTTGAGTCTTTAGTCGTTTCTTGAAGACAGCGAGTGACTGCCGTTCTGATGCAGTTCATTCCACCAACTGGGCAGATTAAATGCAAGAGTTCGGGAAAGTGATTTCTTCCCTCTTTGGGATGGAACCTCGAGGCGACGCTCATTCACAGAACGCAAGTTTCTGGAGGGCACATAAATCTGCAGTAGTGAGAGCAGATAATGAGCGAAGCCAGAAGTAAACATCAGATCTTTGAATTTGATGCGAGCAGCAACTGGCAGCCAGTGCAAACGGATGAGTAGCGGAGTGACATGTGCTCTTTTAGGTTTATTAAAGACCACTTGTGCTGCTGCGTTCTGAAGCAGCTGAAGAGGTTTGATAGAGTTAGCTGGAAGACTGGCTAGTAGAGAGTTGCAATAGTCCAGTCTGGAGAGAACAAAAGCTTGAACAAAGAGTTGAGCTGCATGTTTAGATAAGAAGGGTTGGACATTTACATGTGTTTTCTCTAATATTTACAGTATTTTATTATTTTCGTCTGTTTTTTTTAAACAGTATTTCAGTTTTCAGCCACAGTTTGAAAAATGCCATGAATTCAATATAAATTTAATCAAAGCATTTCTTATTCTGAATCCAGCTCTTTGCAAAAAGGCTAATTTGACAGCCCAAATAGAAAGACAACAAATAGCGTTGGCAATAGGCTTCAATGGCAAGCAATGGTGTACTGATTTACACTGACTTCTGTATTATGTTGTTCTTTGTGTAATAATTAATTGAAAGAGCTCAAATACTTGTTTGCAAGTTGTGTGGTTCAAGCTTTTGTTGCATATTTTAAATGTTTTGACACGGTGTGTGTGTTTTGCAAAGCAAAATGTGTCATTTTGACCATGAGTCCCGCTGTTTAGGCCTGCGTTAACGGTTTTGAAAATGTAGAGTTTCAGTTGACAGCTGCATCAAAGCAATCAAGAAAACTGTAACAACACTTGGTTAACCAAAGGTGGCATGGTGGCTCAGTGTTTAGCACTGTCGCCTCACAGCAAGAAGGTCACTGGTTCATATACCAGCTTGGTCAGTTGGCATTTCTGTGTGGATTTTGCATGTTCTCTCTGTGTTAGCGTAGGTCTCCTCCAGGTGCTGCGGTTTTCCCCACAATCAAAAGTCATGCAGTATAAGTGAATTGGATTAACTAACTTGGTCATAGTGTATGGGTATGTTTGTGTAAATATATGTGCATGGGGGTTTCCCAGTACTGGATTGCATTGGGAAGGGCATCCTCAGCATAAAACATGCTGGAATAGTTGGAGGTTCATTCCTCTGTGGTGACCTCTGATAAATCAGACTAAACCAAAGGAAAAAATAAATGAATGAATGAATGATTCTGTGAGCTATAGGTGACATTTGCTGAAAGTCACTGAAACATTTTTGTTTCTTCTGTGGAATGACATGCACAAGTGAATCCCTCATACTGGAAAACATTAAGAAAATAAATAGGATCAATTTTGATTTCATATTGACCTTAAA
Organism: Danio rerio; assembly: GCF_052040795.2. Classification (NCBI taxonomy): domain Eukaryota; kingdom Metazoa; phylum Chordata; class Actinopteri; order Cypriniformes; family Danionidae; genus Danio; species Danio rerio. The sequence goes on from NC_141026.1 coordinate 8,833,104, forward strand.
CACCCATAAGAGTAGAAGCCCATCTCCATCTTTGGCTTTAATTTCCACAATTACAAGCTCATTACAGGGTTTGATTGGATCGACCGACCGGTATATGCATTTAATTCAGCATATGGGCTCAACGAAAGTGCTGATTAATCGCTCCAAAAATGTCCCACATACACATCTAATGGACTATGTAATTATAACTTAATAGACTATTAGTGCAGTGTGCTCATAGTAGCTACACACTCCGTTTAGAGGCAATTTCAGCAGTTTAAACAAAATAAGGCCATCGGTAAGTGGACATAAGTATGCGAGGAAGGTCAATAATTGTGTTTGTCTAAATATAATGACCTGGTTGACGTCTGTCCTCAGTGTCCTGGTGTTAAAACGTGCTGATAGCAATCAGCGTGTCTGCTTTAGGCAGGATTAGGCTAGTCTTACATTCTTCTCTAAACCTGTTTAAAGAAAATCGCTAATTCCAGACAACACCAGCGAACGTGCCGTTACTTGTCACTTTTACCTGTCATTAGCTAAGGAATATCATAGGTGAATATCCTGAAGTGATTCGTTACGAAAGCGTGCTTTGAGCTCCCGGAGATGTTTAATCATTGACTGTGGCTTTACTGAGTCTCTGTTCATTAAATTCAAAATGAATAATTGACACTGGAGCTTAAAAGAAGCTTGGATGAATGTCAGATACAGCGGTATTAGTAACCTGCGCTCACTTTTTTTTTTGAAGGTTGTTATATTTAACACTTATTTGAGCTGATATGTTATAATATGGCTGGTTTTGGATTGTCAGTCTTTAACTAAACATGAGAAAGCATGGTCAAGACATTTCGATTGACTAATGAAAAAAAAAAATTCCTTCACTTACTGACAGACTGGAAAAAATCAACACTACCTGACAAAAGTCTTGTTGTCTATCCAAGTTTAAGGAACATTAAATAATAACTTGACTTCTAGTTGCTAATTTGGTATCAGAAGTGGCTTTTATAAAAGGCAAAGGCGTCTAGATTACACTTAATTTACCAAAATAAAATATAATCATGCCTTGATTTTTGATTACTGTATTTAATTGGGACAGTAAGGTCTGACTTTGTTTGTAAAATCATCTAGAATGGCAAAGAAAGCCTTCTTGCAGGATTCCCAGAGTTCTTTAAGATTCTTTGGATTCATCTTCAATGCCTCCTCCATCTTACACCAGACATGCTCAATAATGTTCATATCTGGTGACTGGGCTGGCCAATCCTGTAGGACCTTGACCTTCTTTCCTTTCAGGAATTTTGATGTGGAGGCCGAAGTATGAGAAGGAGCGCTATCCTGCTGAAGAATTTGCCCTGTTCTGTGTTTTGTAATGTAATGGGCAGCACAAATGTCTTAATACCCTAAATTTGTGTATTTATGAATCGTATTTTGAATTTACTAATTGAATTTGTGTATTTTTCAATGACGTTTTGAAATTACAAATAGAATTTGTGTATTATTAAATCGTATTTTGAATTTTAGGAATTGGATTTGACGATTTTTAAATTATGTTTTTAATTTTGGGCAGTGGATTTGTGTATTTTGAGTCGTGTTTTGAATTTACGAACTTGATTTGTGCAGTATCGAATCGTGTTTGAATTCAGGAATAGGATTTGTGTATTTCTGAATCATGTTTAGAATTTCAAATTGGATTTGTGTATTTATGAACTGTGTTTTAAGCTTACGAATTAGATTTTGTAAGCGTGAATTGTTGTAAATGTATTATTTTTGAGACTGATCTGGCTCCATACTTAGTTAAAACGAGCTACAGTTAAACAACACAATTCTTAAATTTTTTTTAAAGCGAGGGGTGGGGGGGGGGGGTTCTTGGTAGAATAACATAATTTGTTTATGTTTAATCCCCTTACATTTGTAAAAACGAATAAGCTCCTTTATGTTGTTCCAACACAAATCAATTGTGTGGAACTCAGTATTTTCTATACTGTAAACAGTGGCCAATGCGACTGGAACTTTCGGAATGTAGATTTGTCCTTTAAAGCCAAGACTATATTCATTTATTCATTTTCTTGTGGGCTTTGTCCCTTTATTAATCCGGGGTCGCCACAGCGGAATGAACCGCCAACTTATCCAGCAAGTTTTTACGCAGCTGATGCCCTTTCAGCCGCAACCCATCTCTGGGAAACATCCACACACACTTATACACTATGGACAATTTAGCCTACCCAATTCACCAGTAGCGCATGTCTTTGGACTGTGGGGGAAACCAGAGCACCCAGAGGAAACCCACGCGAACGCAGGGAGAACATGCAAACTCAGAAACACACACAGAAACGCCAACTGAGCCGAGGCTCGACCCAGCGACTTTCTTGCTGTGATGCCACAGCACTACCTACTGCGCCACTGCTTCGCCCGCCAAGACTATAATTTTGTAATATTACTGGGTGAGTTTTGTTGAGAAAAAATGTCCGGAAAGGTTTGCTGAAACAGAAGTTGTCACTGTTAAAACTATGAAGTCAAACTGCCGCAGTCATGTAATTTTCAGAAACTGACTGAGCACAGACAAAAGCAGTATTGCTGAATATGCTGCAGCAATAAGCCATAAATAAATGAAGCTTCATGTTTATATGCTCTCAGGTTCTCAGTATCAGAGCTGTTTGTTCCTGTGAATGTAGGTGATGTGCAGCAGAAGTGGAATGTCGGTGGTTTTTCATCTAAAGGTGTCGTGTTTTTTAATGCCTGAAGCCCCAGGGCGCTGTCAGGGCCCGTCAGAACAGGTGCCTCACCATCTGGCTAGCTTTTGTTACCTGCTTTTTCTGCTTTGAAAACTGCTCAATAACGTTTATGATTTTTGTTCTCTTAATATATAAAGTTCAGTGCACAAGTCACATACACTTATGAATGACATGCTCATGTTAATGCTTGGGTTGCATTTAAGTACGGTTTTATTTGTTAAAAATATAGTAAATATTACAATTTAAAATAGCTGTATTCTGTTTCAGAAAGTTTTTTTAAAAAGTTTTACCATGTCTTTAGCAAAAAAGTAACAAGTTATTAGCATACTAGCTTGAATAGCTAAACACGTTGCTAGCATGATTGTAGCATTTATGGACATGTTGGTATTTATGCTGGAGGCATAAATCGAAAGTCAAAATGAAATAAAAATTGTGATTTAGCAAAAGCTGAGGCTGTCATGCACATCTTGTCAGGGAAGCAGAGCTCTGTGCTCAGTATACACAGTAATGGATATGAAAATCACTTTTGATTGATCGCAGTTATTTGCTAGCATAAGTTAGAATGTTTTAACATGAAATTAGCATTAAGCTGTATTGAAAAAGTTTGTTGTTATAAAGTTGACATGAATTACCATCTATCAGTAATATTGGTGTACTATATTGTGAAATATTAGTAGATTTTACAGTTTTACTGTGTTTATTGCTCACTCATTATCCTTTGGCTTAGTCTCTGATTTATCAGGGGTCGCCACAGTGGAATGACCCGCCAATTACACTGGCCAGGGTATATGCAGGAACCCTAATGTTAATTTCAATAAGACTTTTTTTAAAGACTTTTTAAAGACTTTCTCTGTATATTTTAAGACTTCATCGCCACTTCAAGTTCTAATCAGTATCAAACCTGATACGGTCAAACCCCTGTTAATAAACAGTTATAATTAAATAAATCAATGAAGCACAACCATGCAACAGAACTCAGATAAGCTCGGAAGAAACATAGCTTGAAAGAATAAATTATGCAGTTGTTTTCAGTGACAGGCTTCAGCCACTGTTTAAACTCGTCTTTCTCCAACTAGGAGTACGCAAACTTGCATTTTCCCATTTTGTCGTCCATTTCGCTTTATGGTTTCGCTACATGTGGAGAGAGTCACATTACCTTCATGCGTTTGTCGCAAATTATGTGACATCCGGACAGAGGAGCTTAGCCTGACGCGAACCAATCACAAGGATGGAGAACACTGTTGTTAATATTAGGAGGAAAATAAATATATTTATGCTTTATTGGAGTCAAACACTTTGGACAATGCTTGAACTAAATTTAAGACCTTGTGAAAATGTAATTAAGACTTTTTAATACCTTTAAAGGGCCTTAATTATCTCATAATTGATTTATCAACTTTTAATACTTTTTAAGACCCCGAGAACACCCTGCTGGCATAAGTTTTATGCTAAACAAATGAGTATATTTTTTAATTTGACAGAATTTCTAATAATATTAAATATAATAATTAATAATTATTTTAATATTAACTGTAATGATCTTACTTAAATTCCAGAATTTTAACCTGTAGTGTACAATAGAAATACTTTGAAATAAAATGTCTTTATGGATGCGAGATGCTGTGCAGCTAATTTTCTATTAAAGATATTGTTGACCGCAAAATGTTACAATTATTCTCCGTCCCCTTAGGAGTTTCTTTCTTCTGTTAAACATAAAAGATGATAATTTGAGAGCAGGTTGTTTGATTGTTGCATTCTTCAGAATATTTCATTTTGTGTTCAACCGAAGAAAGAAACTCAAATAAGTTTTGAACTAGTGAAGGGTGAATAAATTACACAATTTACATTTTTGGCTAAACTATCCCTTTAATGTCCAGTTAATGACTTTGTGCATTGTGGAATCGCCTTCATAAACACTGTATGGATGCTGCTATAGATATCTTTGAATAATTCCCTGATGTCAAGATTATGTAACAAGCTGTGCACTGCGAGCATAATGCCATTAAAAAAAAAGGCATTTCTGTCAACAATGGACTCTTGAGTCTATTTTTATTTCTGGTAAGGAATTTTAGAGGAAACATCTGAAACAAGTTTACAAGTTTACAAGTTTTTATTCGTCAGTTCAACATGACTGAAAATTCTCCTGCACACTCCACAGCACTGCAGTCCAGGGACCTGAACTGGCTCTTTAACATGCTGAGAGCATGCCAAATGCTTTTAATTGTATGCCTTTTGTTGTAAGTCGCAAGCTATAATAAGCCTCATTTACATAGAATGGAGACGGTTTGCATAAAATAATGACACTGACTTTATTTTAGTTTGCATGGCACAGCACTACACCACTGCCAGTGATTTTTGCGAGTTCTAACATTTTATAGAACATATAGAGAATTTTATATGAGTGTATAGAATTTTTTTAAGATTGCTGTAAATATTTGTTTTATAGCATATAGTTGTCAAAATGGCTGTTAATTATTATTTAATATTCATTGTTTTCGTATCCTAATTTAACTATGCACTGTGGTGTTAACACATTAATGTGCACAAATTACTACATTTTGTTAATGGGATGCAATTCCATCACACCAGATTTCCTTGATCTATCAATACATAATAAGATTTACCTTTTCAAATCAATATGATGAATGATTACTTCGGTCAATTAATAGATTGTTAACTGCATATTTTGTAACTAGACTGCAAGTGTTCAAACCAGCACTGCATTTGTCACTATAGTTATTAATTCATGTTGAAAATGTTTTTTTTTGTGTGTGTGTGTGTGTGTTTCTGCACACTAAAAATACAAATGTTTTAATTTTAATGTAATGGAAAATCATCGTAAATGTAGTGCAAAGTAACAAAAAAGTAACAAACAGAGCGGGGTCACATGACCCTACACGGTGAGATAAGAAATTGAAAAAATGTACTTGAAAAAATTGGATCTTATAGGTTCTGAATGTCGATTTTGATCACTTTTCAAATAATTGCCCAGCCCTAGGAGTTAATATACAGTATATGCTCAACTGTAAACGTGTAGATAAGAAATCTGAAGTGCAAAATATTTGATCTCTTAATTTTTAAATGGCGACACGGTGGCTCAGTGCTTAGCACTGTTGCCTCACAGCAAGAAGGTTGCTGGTTTGAGCCCCAGTTGGGTCAGTTGGTGTTTCTGAGGTTTGCATGTTCTCCTCGTGTTGGCATGGGTTTCCTCCAGGTGCTGTGATTTCCCCCAGACCAGAGGTTCTCAAACGTTTTTCATCAAGTTCCACCTCAGAAAAAAGTTGTCTTTGCAAGTACCACCATAATGAGCAGTACTGAAATACAATAGCGTATTAGGTCCAGTAAAGCAGCTAAAGCTCTGTACAGTTCAAAAACGAGGCATATTAGCTCCTAATATTAAAAACATTTAAATTATAATGTGCTTTTAAAAGTGAAAATGGTAGGTTACTGTTCTTAAAAAGTAAAAAAAGAAAAAACTCCTGGTTTATCAGCACCTGGAAATGTTGCCTGGACCTCTTAAATATAGGCTTTATGTCATCATATTTGCATAAAAATCATTTTTGATAATTTATTTAAATATATGTAGCATGTACATATGACATATTTGATTCATCCGCGTACCACTAGAAGGAAGCCCACGTACCACTAGTGGTACATGTACCACAGTTTGAGAACCACTGCCCCAGACCAAAGACACGCGCTATACTGTAGGTGAATTGTATAAACCAAAATGGCTGTAGTGTATGTGTGTGAATGAGTGTGTTTGGGTGTTTCCCAGTACTAGGTTGCAGCTAAACAGGCATCCAATGTGTAAAGCTTTTGCTTGAGAAGCTGGCAGTTCATTCCACTTTGGTGACCCCTAATGAATAAAGAGACTTAGCTGAAGGAAAATGAATAAATGAATGAATGGATGAATGAACATGGTTATGTTTGAAACTGTAAGTGATGCTATATTGCAATAAGAATAATATAACAAATTACAAAGTTAAAAGGGTAAAGTTATGCTAGCTTTGTTAAACACACCTGACATACATGTAATGTTACATAATATTGAGTTATAATGTGTTATGATTTCCAGTGTAGTGAAATCTTCACAGACTGTTTGAACGCCTAGTTTAATTGCATCATTAAAAAAGAACAAGAAAAACATTTGACTGAAAATACCCTTGGTAGAAACATGGCTTGGGGGTGCTTTTTTGATTAAGAGTTTTTATTTTTTTATTTAGAGGATTAAATTAAAAGCAGACAAAAAATAGCATAGAGAATCAGAATTTTTCACCAGCACACAGTCAGAGATGGAGGGAGAAAAAGGGAAATCAGAGCATTCACATTCCTGTCCTTGACAAGGGCTCTTCCCTTCCTCTTGTGTGTGTGTGTGTGTGTGTGTGTGTGTGTGTGTGTGTGTGTCCTAGAAAGAGGGAAATAAAAAAGCACAAAACACTCTGTTTTCCGCCTTGGAAATCACAAGAATGTGAGTACCAAAACAAACATCTGAGCCATGCGTTTGCAGAAACGTGACAATTCAATAAACACGAGTGACGGGAGCCCAATCAAGCCCTTTACCATTAATTGAAAACACCTGACATCTGTTGTGTCATGCTAACATAGAATGACATGCAGAATGTGCCTGCAGTGGTGTTGTGGTTACCGAGCCGTGACTGAAAAGTTTCATCTCGATCTGTGGCCTTTGCTCACACATGGCCGCGCTTCCTGCAAGCTGTTCAAACAGAGCTTTGAGGCCTGGCTTGATAAAGAAAACCCGAAAAGTCTCTAAAAATAATCTTCGATGATAATTGATAGTGGATTTGAGGGAAGCTATCCTTCTGAAGATTACAGACAGCCCAGAGGGTGACATTTGGTGGAACCTGCCAGAGATTTGACAAGTTGCAGCAATGCTTTAGCGCATTTTGGTTGCACTGTTTAAATATGAAATCCTCTCATGAATCCGAGGATTTGATGGCTTTTCCAGTTTATAATTAGCCCAACTGTCGTCTTGTGCATTTTGATGAGGGCTGACCTTTCCTAATCATTTCTGTTTTTTCCATCCGAGCATTTCTTCAACAAACATCCAAATTTGATTAAGCGAAGTTTGCTCAGGCGTAACAGAATATTTGAAATACTCTAGCTGACACCTGGAATCCAGCATGAAATAAACTCCAGCAGTGTTCAAACCCACCGGCTCTCTCCTGTTAAGCTGATGGATAGCAGTAGCTGCAGCACACAGAGCTGGTGGTGGTGAGAGCATCAGCTTGATGATTAAGTTATCGATTCATCTGGTTTCAGTGCTTGTGCAAGAACCCAGAAACCTTTAGGTGCAGTAACTTTGACAAGATCCAAGTAGCATCACAGTCCGACTTTAGGCTGTGTGTTTGAACCTTACCAGCAAGACCAACCAGTTGTTGTTTTATTAGTTTTCCATGACATTTCAGAGCATTTACATGCTGAACAAGAACAACCCAGTACATTAACCCTTCAACAGGCACCATAACAGCCTGGCTAATCTTTTCTCCACAGGTTATCATAAAAAAAACACACAAAATAAAAGTAAAATTAAAGTAGTTTAAGGAACACAATGCAAGTAAGAAATTAATCAAATTAAAAAAATCTTACACCATATCCTAACTACATGTGATGCAGCAACACGACATGCAATATATATATACATTTTTTATGTTAAAATACATTTTTGTCCTAAAGTTTTTGTCAATTTCTATTTTCAAAACAACACAATAAACTGCTATAACAATTATCCCCACAGGTACTGATTATGTGCTTTATTCAGTGTTAAATGCTACCAGTGTGAGTTTGATTATCATTTTACATTATGCTGTGTTCTGCTTTTATTCTAGCTGAAATAAAACAAAATTATCAGACAAACTGTGAAAATTTCCTTGATCTATTAAACATCATTCCGGAAATATTTAAAAAAGAAAAAATTTAAAGGGGGGCAAATAATTCTGACTTCAACTGTGTGTGTATATATGTGTATGTATGTATGTATATGTATATGTATATATATATATATATATATATATATATATATATATATATATATATATATATATATATATATATATATATATATATATATATATATACATATATATACATACATATATATACATACATATGGGGGAGGGGATCTGTTGGTATCTTTCATGACCACCATTTGCACGCCTCCTTCACATAGTCAATCAGGTAGTTAATTTTGGCCTATGGAATGTTTCACTTTCGCTTCTACTATACCTAGCTAATACCTAGCTACCTGTCCTAAAACATATACAATTGTATAAGTCGTTTGTAACTTTCCTGAAATACAACTCATGGGAACCTCTCCTAAAAAAGTAAGATACAATACATTGTTCTTTTTCAAGTATGTAAAATTTAGGAGTCATGTAGCTCAGTTGGTACAGAATACAATAGGGCTAGGCGGTTAATCGAAAATAATCAAAATCGACAATCAGAACCTATAATTGGTCTAATTTTACAAGGTCAAATTTTATTATGTTCCCTACCACATGACCCTGCTCTGTTAGGGCTGATTTATACTTACACGTATGGTCCAACACAGCCTTTGCGGGGTCGCACACCCACACACCTCCCAAAAATGTAACTACACATTGCGACGATGCGTAGCACAAGCTCTGATTGGTCGTTTTGTAGCGTTGACATGTGGGTGGCGCAGAGAGAGCTGGGGGACAGCCGTGAGCCCGTTGGAGCGAGTGTTTACAATTGTGGAGTCCTGTGGAGGAGCTTCAAATGGAAACTTTTGTTTTGTGTTTAGCTTTTGGTTCCGCCTCTAAATGAGTGAGTTTTAGCTTCTTGTACATTAAGGTAGCATTTGGAAAAACCAAAACAACTAATTATTTTGATTAATGAACAAAAATAAAATAATCATTCAGTAATCAAAATTGAGTTAAAATGTTTAATTAATCAAGATTTTGATTTTAGGCCAAATCACCCAGGCCTAGTATATAGCATTACAGTACCACAGCATTGTTTTCATGTCAGGTAGAAGGCACTTAACTTTAACTGGTACTGCTGGCACAAACTACCTATTCCGTCATTTTTTCGAGAAGGAAACTCTGGAGCCTTTGTTGCTGACTACTCGTTTTTTTTCCTGTATCCTGACAGCACTAGCATGCTACAGAAAGCAGTAGTCCACCACAAGCCTACTTCTTTTCGTTTGACCCTTCGGCCTGCAGCTTCAGTCCAGCCACTGGTGTAATAACATTTCTTAAAGCTCTCCAGGGAGGATCAGGGGTGGCTGGCCGGCAGACAGCTGACTGTGTCTGCCTCCCTGGGCGTCTCTCTTTCTTGTTCGGGACGTTATTGAGCTGCGCCGGGCTGCTAGAAATGGATCAATGGCTTCTCTGTCAGGTGCTGCTCTGTACTAAACGTTAGTCTGCCTGTACAAAAGAGTCTCTGTTCAGACAGGAACAAGCTCTTCACAACCTCCAAAAGCTCCCCGTCTGTAATATCCTCTGCATGGTTCCACACCCAGCCAGAACTCATAACGGGAATATTGCAACTTCATTGAAGCTCAAAAACATGTTTGTTAACATTGTGGAGGTCAAGTACCGCTGCTAACCCTACTGGAATGCATAGAGGAGGAAGGAGGGTGTGTGTCTGTGTTTGCAGGACAGACCACGATCTAATTACTGCATGGACAACCTGATAGTGTTATCAGACCAGAAGCTCTTTCTGATAGTGTTTGGTACAGGTCTTCCAGTGACCATTCACTGACCGTCTGATAAATATTGCACACAAAAATACCATATATTCTTGGCTTCGAGCAATTTATTGAAGTCATAGTGTACAAGTTTGGTTTAACAAGGTTGTTAGGTTGTATTTTTTATGTCAGCTACTAGGGGTTCGATTTCCAATTACGTGGTTTCAGACTCGATCGAAGTCGGACGTTACCTGTGGATTAGGACTCTAATATATATTTATATATATAATATTATTTTTGAACACATCTATTGTTATGTGGGGGCAGAGAGTTAGACCTCTTTCTTGACAGCAACGTGTGCGGCATAACATCACTTTGTTGCAGAGATGCTATTGGTTAAATGCTGGGAAAGTAGAACACAGAAACAGCTTGAAGCAGAAAGCGCGAGTATGTCTGCGGTAGGGAAATATTATGAAGTTGATGACAACAACATTGTCACTGCCAACATTGTGGTATATGTAAACTTGCCATTGTAAGAGGTGGAAAGGAAAAGGGTACGTTTAACACAACAAACCTGATAAGATACCTCAAAAACAAATGTAGAACCTCGATTTAAAAATGCTGTCTCGCCGGAATTTCACAGAGAAAGCTCTGCTAGGCCTTTATAAGAAGATTTCTGTCAAACTATTTGTCCTGTTATAAGATGCACCCCTTGTTTCGTTCACCACAGACATATGGAGTTCGTCCGTAGCTCCCAAATCTCCACTAAGGCTTTATGTATTATAAAATTAAGGGATTGGGTTTTGGTATCAGTAGATACTTAAAATCTAATGACTCAGACTCGAGGGCAAAAAAACTGATCGGGACATCCCTATCAGTTACTAAAAGTCAGTTAAAATGACTAATCGAGAAGATGTAATGTAAGTCTTTGGTGTGTCCAGAATGTTTCTGTAAGGTTTCAGCTTCTTATTGATCATTTTGGCTGGTTATTAAATCTTGTGCCAGTATGGATCCTGTACTTATAGGACTTCACCAAATCACAATGCAGATTTTTGTGCCTCATTTTTGTGCCACTTAAATGCCTGAGCTGATTACTGGAATGAAGGATATGGGAAACATGTTTATGTAAATGAAGAAATCAATAAGCTACATTTTGAATAAGTAAGTAATATAAACTATAATTTTAATTATTCTTAAGCCTGCTTACTGTATGCATACAGCTGTTTTTTCCATGCTTACAATGCATGAGCAGCTTGGAAATTAGTTTTTATTATTTATTTTTAGCTTTACATCACTTTGAAGTGAATGTATAAAGGGAAAAATGCATATCAGATACTGTAAATGAGTAAAACAATTATCATATATTTTGTTAAAAATCATAGACACCACCAGCGATTGCATGGAAGACTATGTGACTTAACTGACATCAGACTTGAAGTCAGGATTGCAATATGATGTATTGTACAGTACAGTAGGTAAGGAGGCGTATCATATTTTTTCTATAAAAGGCAAATATAGTGATATTTCTGATACAGATTTCACAAGGTCATTAATTGAAACTGCACTGTTATGATTCTAAAGTATTTGGAAACTATATTGAGCTAGATATGTGAGAGTTAAAACTTGAATGAATACTCTTCTTTAATCCTTTTTTAGATAGTATTTTTTTTCTAAGGAGGCACGTAAAGGACTTTCACCATTTACAGGGGGTAAGTTAGTGATTTTATAGCTATCCAAATCCAGAATGTCTGCACTCTCAAAAAAATGCTGGGTTCGATCACACTAAATGCACTTTTACATTCCAGAAATGCGTTGCTTTTTTTTGTCGCTAGGCAATGACTGAATCAGCTGCGTATTGTGAGTGTGTTGCTGTTGATATTGGTGTAATTTTAATATTTAATAATGATGTGATATGCAAGATTTGTGAAGTCATGCAGCTCTGGATAACTCAAAAATGTAACCACAAGACTCTCCTCTATCTTCAATAGTCTCCTTGGCAAATTGCTGTCAAATCAACGGAAACCCTGCCTCTGCTTTTATTTGTTTGGCGAATAAAAAAGACGTGACTGACGTTACACTTTTTTGAAAACTGCGAGCGCACAGAGAGCAACAGCAAAAATGCGAGGCACAGCAGACAGTTTAAACACGAGGCACCCAGAGCGCAAAACTCTCGCAGATGTTAATCAAAAAAGCACACTCAGTGTGATCGGCTCCACAGTGGTTCACAATTCCAGTCCTCTGGACACCTCTGCCCTGTCTTCTTTACTAAACACACCTGATTCAGAACATCAGCTGGTTAACAGAGAGATACTGTATATAAACTGATCTATAATAATAATAATAATAATGACAATAATAAAAAGAGAGACATGCAAAATGTGCAGGGCACTGCGGTGCGAGGACTGGATTTGAGAACCACCATCATAACCAAACGTTGGGTCAAATATGGACAAACCCAACATTGGGTTAATTGTTTTTGCTTTTAGGTTTAAAATACAAATTAAAAATAAATTTTTTACACTGTTTTTGTCTCAACGCCCAGGTAAAAATCGCTGGCCAAATTACTTTCTGCTTTTTAATAAACACCAAGGTCATGTGCTGATTTAATTACTGTCTCTCTTAAAGAAGAACAAGCCAAAGGTTTTTTGGTAAAGCCTTTTTGGCCTCTAAAATGCACGGTACTGTTGCACTTTGCAGTCATTTGCATCAGGAAAGCGACGTCTCATGCATTACAAATAGAAATGTATTACCGAAGAGCTGGAAAGTTTGTGTCAGTGTACAGACTGTTTATCATAGACTAGCAGACAAAAGCTGCCGTTTTTGTGTTGTGTTGTGCTCCGATGTAATTGCCTGTTGTCATAAAAATCAGTTTGAAAAGAGATACACTCTACAAAAAAATGGATCTTGCAGTCAAAATTTGAGGATCCTACATGTAAATATGATAACTGACTGAGCATGAGAATGATATGTGTGATGTGTGCATATATATATATATAGTACGATCGCCTCACAGGAAGAAGGTCGCTGGTTCAAGCCTCACCTGGGTCAGTTGGCATTTCTGAGTTTGCATGTTCTCTTTGTGTTCAGGTGGTTTTCTTCCGGATGCACTGGTTTCCCCCACAGTCCAAAGACATGCGCTACCAGTAAATTGTGTAAACAAAATTGTCCATAGTGTATGACTGTGTGTGTGAGTGTATGGGTGTTTCCCAGTACTGGGTTGCAGATGGAAGGTTATCCGCTGTGTAAAACATATGCTGAAATAGTTGGCGGTTCGTTCCGCTGTGGAGACCCCTGATAAATAAGGGACTGAGCTAAAGGATAATAAATAAATGAACATATAAATATCTACAACATTAGTGTTGCAGGCTGAAATTCCAAATGTACATTGCATCAGAGCACAGTCTACAGTACACACAGCACAGCTCCGGTTAGAAGACATCACATGGTATCTGTTGTCCTATTGTTTCCAGGTGCACATGTCATCATAACATATGATATCACTTTCTGGAATCTGCCGCAGGGGCGTCCTGCACCAGTTGAGCGATTTGTGACACACACTGTCACTTTCACAAGCGTCCACACATGCATATTTTGTTTGGAATCAGGCACAAACTTCCCTGGAATGTGTTTGCTTCCCGTTTAAAGTGTCACTCACCCAGACCTAGTAGCGTTTTTACAACCACCACACTAAAAGTTTCAAATTCCTCTCATACCCCCAATTGTACACACACGCACACACACAAAAGCACTGTTCTGCAGCACTACGGTTAAATTCCACAAACACTATTTTGGTGTCTCTGGCCTAAGGAGAATGGAAACGGGGCCGGACTGCAGAAAACAGCCGCAGTGAATCGATGCCCATAGAAGAGCTGCCTCGAGAGAAGTAATAAAGTCAGAAATATGAAGCAGGGCTCTGCTGGTGAAGAAAATGCAAAGAAAGTCGAAACATTCTCAGAATTGGAGGGTGACACTGAACGCATATTTAAAAAAGGAGCTAGTTTCACTGCAGTGAATGTACCGTATGTTCATTTTATACATTTCATGTGTTTATTTGAAAAGATGATCACACAGTATTACACTGTGACTTAACAAAATGTAACGCGACAAGATTTCAGTGACAAGCAATTTGGCTGTCTGCACCAAAAGCGACACGACATGACAGAAATATTTAAATATAATAACAGTATATGCTGTGGTTCTGCTGTGATGTTGTGGAAATATAAAAGATTTCTAAAATAGAAATGTTGCGTGCTGCTGTCACAGATGTTTAGGACAACAATACCTTTTCAATATTATTCTCATTGAAATCTATTGTTTCAAAGAAGAAAAATGTCCATTCAAACCTATTTTTGTATTTCTTAGTTATTATGAATATTTCATTCATATTTTATTAAAGTACATATTTTTAATGTAGTGCATTAATGTGAAAAACAGTGCTTAAAAGTGCTGTGTGTAAGTTTTTGACTCTTTTAAAACATAAAAATACCATAATATGTTTGCAAATATTTACTAAACATGCTAAGTGAACATACTTGTTTATCTGAAAAACAATGCTGAAGTCAGATAATCTGCTTTAAAAATGTGAGTTACGTGCTGGAATATCTGTCTTTGTTTTGGTTCTTTTAACCCGCCCAATGCCAGTTTAGCCAATTACATTTCAGCACCCGGGTCGCCTTGGTGGAAAACCACATATTTTATTCATTCAGTCATGAAGGCTGTCAAACAGGGTTCATACACATTTTACTACTAATATTCCATAACTTTTCCATGATTTTTTCCAAGACTTTTAAGTAAATTTTCATGACCTAATGTTTCATGCAATGTCTACAGATGCAAGGTAAAAAACAATATCGTAAAACGTGCCACAAACTATTTAGTTTAAGCTTATATTTATATCCATGTAAAATTGATTTAGATCATGCTTACAACACACTAATAATGTGAGAGTATGTGATTGGCCAAGGACAGAAAAGTAGTAAAAGACAAATAACCTATATTCAAGTATACAGATATCAGTTTTCCATGACTTTTCCAAAACTTTGTGGGTTTTTCTGATTTTCTAAAACTTTTTCAGGCATGGAAAATACCATGTCAAAATTCCATGACTTTTCCAGGTTTTCCATGACCGTATGAACCCTGTCAAAGTATGCGTTCGTGACCAAAATGTGACCTTTGGACTGTAGCAGACTCTATAATGAGATGCAGATTCAGAGTTCCACATGAATCACTGATATGTGTTGGCTTGCACTGAGCCTTAGTTCAATTTCAATTGGTTTATTTTTAAGACCTAAGGTAAACCATCTGCAGCTGCTTTCAGTAGTATGGCAATAAATATCATGTAAAATGGCATTCAAACTCACATTATTAGCATTTACCACTGTATAAAGCACATGAGGTGTACCTGAGGTGATCATTGTCAGTTCTGTTGTTCAGCTGCAAGAAATAGAAATTTAAGGTATTGGTTAGGACAAAAACTGCTTTTAATATGAAAATATACCTTCTATCGTGTGCCATTGCTTTTATTTAGAACATGATTTAAATCAGCCTTTAGGCTCGACAGTCAGGCACACTGCTGTTGGTGTCGTCAATCTGGCAACCTGCACTTGTGTTTGTTCTGAAACAGGTGTGCAATACCTAGTCCAACCACTGGGTGTCAAACTTACATGCTGCACCTTTAAAATCTGTTCAAATATTGCACAAGCTTTTTGAATTATATTAAAACAGTACAACATAATTTGATTTGACAAAATAGTTTCTTTCCACTGGTTTATGCTGTATCTCCTCCCCTTTTATTTATTTATTTTTATTTTACTTATTTATTTTATATACTGTGTATGTTTAATTTTAGTTTATTTGTTGCTTAGTTTTGATGTTCTGTATTGTTAACTTTTGAAAAAACTAAATAAAAAATACATAATCATAAAAAAATATTGCACAAGCATTTACTAATTTAGCTTGCCGGTATTTCAACATCATAATATGCTTTGCATTTAAATAATGCACCACGTTGGCACTATTGTATATACTGTATAATCTCTGCCTCATTTAACTCGCAAGACATTGTACTGAAAGAAACGGCAGTCCGTTGCACTCTGATTGCTTTGTAAGGCCTTCACAAAGAGCTCTGCTTTCATTATTATACAAAGCAACCACAAGCATTCAAACCAGACAATATGGATTATGCAATACAATAAGAAACTTGACTTTATTTTACAGTGCCTCTCGCTTTCACAGGAAAGCATTGACGTGTTCCTCGCGCCAAGACAAAGCTCATAAATGTGCCAGTGTTATCAAGCATCAGGTCACAGCACTCAACCCGCATCTCAATGTGGTTCTGTGGTGATGACGAGCAGTGGACAGACTTTCACCAACAGCTACATACTGATGTCATGTTAACGCAGAGCTTGTCAGATTTGCATAGACGTGATAAACTAGATGTCCATTGAGACGTGCTGTGATTTAGCATGTTGAAAGACAGATTGCAAAACAAGCCTGTCATCTGCATTCTCTAAAGAGCACTCAGATAATGAGGCATTGTTACAACACACATACACACTATATAAAAAATGTGTCGATTGCAAAGTGAATTCTTTGTCAAGTAGAAAGTCTGCTTTTTGATTGCAGTCAAAGAAAACACAATGTTACATAAGGTGGCATTACTATGGTGGCTGAGAGAGCTTAAAGGGTCACGAAACACCAAAACACAGTTTTTTGAGCTGTTGACAATCAGATATGTGTCCCACACTGGTAAAAACACTATTAAGACACATATATTTCTCTAAAAAGTGAAAATTGGTTGTTTTTGCGTTATTTAGAGCAAATTCGTACTTCCAGTTTGAAACAAATTTTTAAAGCTGCGTCAAGGCCATGAGATTTTAGCGTGTATTCCAGCGTATTACGTCTCTGAGTGTGTTGCATTGATTCTTGAGTATGGCTTTGTTCAAACCAATTAGCGCACTCTATTATGTATACCCTGAAACTTCATTAATATGTACTGTATGCTAGCTTCGAAGACTGTACCTGAAACAGTGTTCAGATGGCAGAGAGACAACACGTTGTGTTGCCAAAAGGAGTGGGAAAAGAAGAACTGTTTGGAGATACGGGTCGTCAGTGTTGCTTTTATAATGTGCTGCAGTGAAGGTTTTGTTTTAATTTACTCTCTATAAGAGCGCTGCTGGACTCACATGTGGATCAGTACACTCGACTCGACGAGAGCTTTTCTCATCTGAAAATGATGAAATGCGGATTTGCTGCTCTTCTCCTTTAAAAAAGACGCAGCTCCAGTATGTGTTGATTGTCCTGTCTACAGATTCGATAAGTGTGTGTGATCAGCATCCTTTCTTTGTTCATTCAGATGGCAAAGTTGTAGTTTGTATCGTCAGCAGTACTCTTCCTGTGTTTAAACACAGACCTTAGTCAAAATGATTTCTAAGTTACTTAGTTTACGTTAACATCACTACAATATTATGAACTAAAAAGATCCTCTGTAAATGCTGCTCTCTGAGTGTAAACACGTGAATACTGCAAGCAAACTATTGCCATCGTCATGTTTAATTTTCGCCACATTTTGTGACAGGATTGTCTACACAGACAGGATTGTCTACACACACACTCAGTTTTTGACCTACTGAGTGCATCTGAGTTACCAAGAAATACAGAGGTTTTTTCTCTTATACGACGTGCGGTATCAAACATTCCACTGTCATTAAACACACTGTCTTTCTCCCCTGCGTCTGTGTTTGTTTTTCCTTGGTCAAAATCAAATGGGAACTCCCATTTTTTTTCAAATCCTTCCCCTTTTCCCTCCCCCGACACTCCCACCCAAATAGGGCTAGACACATCCACTTTCCTGACTTTTTGCTAAAACGGGGGGTTTCATGGCCCTTTAACGTGCTGCAATTTAAAAAAAGACATGCAATTTAAAAACAAAAAAACACCAGCAAACTAAACAAAAGATCTTTATTGTTTTGATAGCAAGCGTGTTGAAAATATTTACAATCCTAACACAATAAGAAAGCGCACTGCAAATTCTCACAATATATGCAAATAGCATGAAACACAATGGAAATGTTTCAAGGAGACCCTAAAACGTGACGGAGCCATCTATTTAGGTTATGGTTATTTAGGCTAATAATATACAAAAGACAATGGACTCATGTAATCCGGATGTTAAAATAAACAAAAAAAAAAACTTTAATTATAAGAAATACACTGCCAGTTAAAGGTTTATGGTCAGAAAACCATTTTTTTTTCATTGCAT
Organism: Danio rerio; assembly: GCF_052040795.2. Lineage (NCBI taxonomy): Eukaryota > Metazoa > Chordata > Actinopteri > Cypriniformes > Danionidae > Danio > Danio rerio. The sequence continues at coordinate 8,851,741 of NC_141026.1, forward strand.
AGCTTGGCTTGCATTTTTACTGCCGCTTAGTACTGCTTAAGGTGGGTAATCAGGGTCGCCACGGCAGAATGAACCGCCAACTTATCCAGCATGTTTTACACAGTGGATGTTGTTTCAGCCGCAACCCATAACAGGGAAACACCCATACACTCTTGCATTCACTCACATACACTACGGCCAATTTATTTTATTTAATACATTTATAGTGCAAGTCTTTGGACTGTTGGGGCAACCGGAGTAAACCAGCGCGAACACAGGGATAACATACAAACTCCACACAGAAATGTCAACTGACCCAGCCAGGGCTCGAACCAGCGACCTTCTTACTATGAGGCAATTGTGCTACCCACTGCGCCACCGTGATGCTCTATATGAATATATTTTAAAATTTAATTTATTCTTTTAAAGGAAACTCTGAATTTTCATCTTTACTCCAATCGTTATAATCACACGATCTTTCAGAAGTTATTCTCATTTGCTGCTCTATTTTGGTCAGTTAATATTAGTCAAATAAAAGTATGTTTTTAAGAATTATTTTGACCTTTTCTGCAAAAGTATAAAGCAGCTCAACAAATGTCAACATTTATAGTAACAAGAAATGTCTTTGAGCTCCAAAATCACCATATTACAATGAATTCTAAAGAATCACACAACTCTAATGATGAAAATTCTAAATAAAATAATGGGAATAAATTAATTAATGAAATATAGAACAAAATAAAATAAATATATTTTATTTTTTATAGCATTTTTATACAGAAGAGAGCTTTTTCAAAAACATTAAAAACTGCTTACACAAAAACAAAATATTGTTTGTTGGAACCCAACATCGTTTCAGACCTATTTATTAGGGTAAAAAGTGTAGTTTAAATTATTAATATAATAATAATTATTATTTTTTTACATTATTTTTACATTAATCCAACATTGTTTGTCCATATTTGAGCCAACATTGGGTTACTACTTTTTTAGAGTGTGCTGATGCAAAACTCAAAATAAATAATTTTAATTTAGGGATTTTTTTGGCTTATTGGCTAATTTTTTTGGGGCTTAAAAGATGTGACATTTAAAAACAATTTTAAAAGAGCGCTGTTTGAGAACCACTGCTGTACAGTACCTGTGTAGCTTGAGGCAAGCCATAGGTTTTAGATGAGACACGCTGTTATAACAGTCCGTGTGGAACTGCATGAAGTCCAGATGAGTTCAGAAGTACGGTCAGCGACAGCACGATTTAAACCTCTAGGTTAGCATAAAATGAGCAGTTGCCATAGAGATTTTTAAAAATGTTGTCAATGTTTGCAAGTGTGTATTACAGTAGCCCGCTGGTCTCAAGCTGCCAGTGCCTAATGGTCTATTTGAAATTCTCTACATGGCCAAATGTGGGAAATGGACACACAGCCAGGTCAAGACTACAAACACTCAGCAATCACATCAATGCAGCTTCCTGTTGCCGTTTCAGCCATGGACATTCAAGGCTAGTTGAGCACAGATGTGTTTCCTCTGCATGCCCTGCTCCAGGTGCCATGTTGACAGATTTCTCATAGGTTTATGAGCTCTGGTGCGGCTGGCAGAGTTCCTGTTAGGCGTCTTTTCAACAGGCTAGTTGACACTAGCAGTGTGAAAGCTGCTTTTAATGAATTGAAGGGTTTAAAAAAACTGGAAATGTATGTTGCCTGTGGTGACATTTTTGCAAAGTTATATTACATTGGTTCTTGTATGGTTTTCAAAATGGCATTGTTACATTATTTTTAACCCAGAGATTAGTAGATCTAATAAAAAAAATACAGTGTTGGGTAAGCTATGGAAAATGTAGTGAGCTAAGCTATTTGCTACTCTACTTAAAATGTAGCTTAACTACACTAGAAGCTACCCTCTGGAAAATGCAGCAAGCTGAGCTATTAGCTACTCTACTTAAAATGTAGCCTAACTAAACTAAAAGCTACCCCCTGGGAAATGTAACAAGCTAAGCTAAAAGCTACCTGCCAAAAGTAGATTAGCTACATCTAAGCTATTTTTGCAATTTTCATTTTAAGTTGAAGCCACTTAAATTCAGGTGAATCATATTTTAGTGATCAATAAAATTGTCAATGAAACATGAGGCAGAATAATTGTTTCCTTCAGTTATTTACTACAAAAAATATGCTGTACTAAACAGAAACAAATAATAGTATATAACAGGTAAAACAAAAAATCCACACATTTAAAATACTAGAGAATGTTATAGTAAAGGTAAATATTTAGGAATTAATATCATATTTTATATATTTACAGCTCTTCGTTAATGAATTACACTACATATTGTAGTATCATTAGTAACTACAACATCAGAATCAACGTTATTGCATCTTAACATGTACTTCTTAAGGTATGGTAACGAGGAATCCTGCTTTAGAAATAACTTCTCTCCCTCAGTCATCTTTCCATCAAGCAAGTTTTTCATGTAATTGGTTGGCGACGTCACTGACCAGAGCGAGAGGTGGCAGTAACGCAGCAAAACATTTGTTGTTGATCACCGTTAAATAGGCAGAAGAAGAAATCATTATTCTTGCCATCATATGGGTTTACTTTCATTGGCTAGACACCAGTCTTCCAGCTCCATGAATTTCAGTGCCGTCACTAAGTGAAGTTTCATAAACTAATTTCGAGGAGCACGTGAAATGATTGAGCACGGCTGGCTGCTCATCTGTAATCAGTAATAGGCCAATCAGATTGACCTAAGCTTACAATAAATGGATCGATTTCCCCCTACTGCTCTTTGTTTGTTTTGGAAGAATCCCCCTTCCACCCCATCTCCTCCTTTTCTTCCATTTTCTAAGGCGAGCTGTCAAGACCTACCTGATATCAGATCCCCTAATATGCTTAATGACCGGGCGGGAGCCTTAGGCTCAAGTATCTCCGAGCTCAGGGTTCTCTCCTGGGACAGCATGCCAAACCTGCAATGCTACCGCCACGCTACTGATAAATGTAGTTAAGCTAGTACCTTCCCTACTTGTAGCAACCCTACTGCCAAACAATGAAAATTGTTGACTTTAGCAGTCTTTGTTGTACATGACAATGATTTAACCCAAGAATTATAACAAATGTATACTGTATTGATGAAGATATTCCTCTTTAAAATAAAGTACCCCACATTTGGTTTTTGACCTCTAAAAATGTGCACTTATGGCAGGGTGGCAAAGTGGTTAGCACTGTCATCTCACAGCAAGAAGGTTGCTGGTTCGAGTGGGCCAGTTGGCTTTTTTGTGTGGAGTTTGCATGTTCTCCCCATGTTTGCATGGATTTTTTTTCTGGTTGCTCAGGTTCCCCCACAGTAAGTGAATTGTGTTAACTAAATTGGCCATAGTGTATGAGTGTGTGTGTGTGTGTGTTTGTGTGGGTGTGAATAAGAGAGTGTTTTGGTTTCCCAGTACTTGGTTGCGGCTGGAAGGACATCCGCTGTGTAAAACATATGCTGGAATAGTTGTCAGTTCATTCTTCTGTGGTGGCCTCTGATAAATCAGAGACTAAGCCCAAGGAAAATGAATGAATGAATCAAATGTGTACTTACTGTAAGTTACAGGCATGCAAACGAAAAGAAGTGCCTTTTCTCATTTTTGAACTGTAACCATTGGCATGCAATCCAAAGACTGCTAAAGTAAACAGGTTCTGCTAATAGACCTGCCAATCTCTGTGTTAAACAAAACAACCATGGCATCTTTCTAAGGTCATTTCTACTGCCCTCTAATGTGGCTCAAAATCACAGGTCAAACTTGTAACATTGCCTGGTCTCAATTGTAATTTCTGCTGAAACATTCTGAGATATGGGTCGTAATATGGCATAAACAATATGAAAGTGTCAATCGGTCCGGCCTTGCATCAACTATCAAGGCTCTAGCTGGAGTTGTCAAGATTTGGGGGACATTTTTGGGACCATACTTCTGCTGAAAGGAAGGTTTAGTTTAGTACATTATCGCATGACTTTCAAAAAAAGTCATATAACTTATATAACACAAATATACTGTACATCAATGACATCACTACTGATGTTAGTTTAGATTTTTAACTAGATAAATATTTAAGAAGGCGACCTTTGGTTAAGCTGACATGGAATGGTCATCTTCATTCATCTTCATAAGACAAGTGAAAAGTATTTTGGGTTGGGAATTAATTACATGGTGAGTAAAATGATTAGAGAATTTTAATTTTGGGATGAAGTAACCCTTGAATGCTAATTTGCCACATACACTACACCCATCACTAAACCTAATGATAGTGCTCACAAAAGCAAGCGTGAGACAAAAATGCACTTGATGAGCCAACCTTGCTATTTTAGCCACTTAAGGAAGGTTTCGTCCCTTTTTTTGTGTGTTGTGAATGGTTTTTGATGGGCCTTGTAATCTCAAGTTAAAGCTTTATTATAGGTGAGCTGTTGAGCAATTTTTTTATGAAAGTCATATGAAGCTCTTGTGTTTTGAGCAAAGTCTTTGATAACCTGATAATATGTCTCCTATAATCATAATTTGTGTGGGGAGGGATACAATTTGATGTGCCAAAAAACAATAATTCCATTTCATTTTGCAATGCACATTTGAAGAGAGGTACCTAAAAAGGTGGCCAGTGAAAGTACACTTATTGACATGACAGCCTAAATGCATGCAGATGTATGCAGTCTTTTAAAAACTTCCGGAAATTTTCAAGCAAGCAGAGTCCTGTCAGGATGAAAATGCCATGCCGATGCCAGAGAAGAATGACCAGACTGGTTCAGCAAACAGGAAACAGTTTCTCAAACCACTTGTTAAAACTGAAGTCTGAACAAATGACACAACATGTCGAAACTTGAAGCAGATGAACCACAACAGCAGAAGACACACCGGTGACACCCAGTCAGTAAACTGAGGCTACGATTCACACAGACTCCATAAAATATTGCAACAGAAGATTAGAAAAACATTGCTTGGTCAGATGGGTGTCAATTTCTGCTGCAACATTTTGAGAGTCAGGTCATAATTTGGCATAAACATTATGAAAGTGTGTATCTGTCCTGCCTTGCATCAACTTTCAAGGCTCTTGGTGGAGTTGGAGGACATTTTCTTGCTATATTTGGCCTCATTTCCACCGAGCAGTATGGTTCGGTTCAATACAAGTACTGTATGGTTCAATTCTGTTGACCTTGATCTGGCTTACATTTTCACTGCCAACGGTACTCTTTTGGTAGGCGTAGTGTACGACAGAATGTTGCGATTGGCATCATTATTGGTCAAAGAATAAAGCTGTGTGGGTCGTTCAAATTGTCTTTTCGACTCAAGTTTATTATTTCAAATTTAGAGAGAAATCAGGCAAATAGCACACAAAAGCATGCAAATAGAGAGAAAGAAGCACTTTACACACATTTTAGATGCCCTCATAAACAACAATAGAGGACATACAGCAGATTCTGTTCTTGGTTTTTGGCATGTGCACTATTTGTCACAAGAAGACGAGAAGCTTTGTTTTAAGGGCTGTGTGTAAAGATATATTTTATTCATATTTTTATTTTTTTAATTGCAACAGTATTTAGCAGAAAATGTATAAAAATGCCTTTTTAAATTGTAAAGAAATTGTCTTTGAAACTAATGAAGACAGCAAAATCAATGATTTATTTAATTTATTCAGCCTGACATGTTTACTGTTTTTTACATTTTAAAAGTTTTTTTTTAAATAAAATATATTGTGTTGTATTGTGTTTTTTTTATGTTTTTTACCCAGACATTCAAAAAGAGCATATATTAGAGCAGTAATTACAATATCGTGAAACTGTGATATTTTTATCCAAGGTTATCATAGTTTCAGGATCTTATACAGGCCCATGCCTAGTGACAACGTGCTCTCATGAATAATTAAGAAGCAGGGTCTTCTCATAATATAGGAAAACGCTGCTAAGAATAATTATAAGAAACTGACGTGTCACCACTCTACTAGCAGATTTGAGCTGTGTCACCGATTTTGATCCCGCCCCCAAAATTATTTTTAACCCAGAAGATGAAATTAGCTGACAAAAGCTCAAAATTATCCAATTTTTCATACAATTAAAGCGGACAGGTGCTAATGTTGTCTTAACTGATGCTCAACACACACAAATCCGTTTTATTTGATTTTTTAAAAGTGTTACAGGGTATCCTGAACTTTTAAGCTCAGATCGATTATAGCTCACTGCTGCGCACGGTCAATGTATTTAAAAATGGGGGCTTCCTTGTTGTCAGCACCCTGACTTGTTGCATGCACTGTTGACTACTCTCTGTAAACCAATCGTGTTCATGTTCAAGTTCATGTCTAGCTCATGTCTAGCTCCCCCCTTTTAGTACCAATTTTTTGTGGTAGGTGCCCTTTAGAAAGGGTGCCAAAAAAGTGGTATGGGGATGGTTTGAGTTTTTGGCACAGTATCTTTGACCATGGAGATGAATATACAGGTAAATGTGTACTGTACTTGAACCGTAACAAACCATTAGAACCCTTTAGTAGCATTTGAGCATTGTTTGAACACCACAGCCTACCTGAGTGTTGTTGCCAACCTCACATTCATCCCTTTATGAACACAGCGAACACATATTTGTGGTGGCTACTTCCAGCAGGATAACACACCATGTAACAAAGCTCAAACTTTTGGCTTCCACTGTCACCAGATCGCAGTCCAGTAAAGCACCTTTGGGATGTGCTGAAAGGGGAGATTAACAGCATGGATATGAAGTCGACAAATCAGCAGCAACCGTTTGATACTATATTGTCAATACGGAGCAAAATCTCTAAGGAATGTTTTTAGCAATTTGCAAAAAATATGTGACAAAGAATCAAGGCAAATGAAGGTCCGACCTTTCCCAGTACTGGGTTGCTGCTGGAAGGGCATCCGCTGGTTAATCAGGGACTAAGTCTATGAATGTATGTATGTATGTATTGATGGATGGATGTGTGGATGCATGTATGTACAGTATGTATGGATGGATGTATAGATGCATGTATGCATGTATGTGTATGTATGTATGGATGCATGTACTGTATGTACGCATGCATGTATATGCATGTACGTATGTATGTATGTATGGATGATCCAACCCTGAACTAGCAAGGTGTATTTAAAGGGATACTTAGACACCCAAAAATGGAAAATTACTCAATATTTACTCACTCTCAAGTGGTTCTAAACATTTATGAGTTTCTTTTTTCTGTTAAATAAAAACAACTAAGGTTGAGTAAATGATGACAGTACTGTAATTTTTCGGGGGGTTTCTCTTTAGTAAATGTAGACATTAGGGATGCTTCTAACGATCAGCCAAAAATCGGTATCGGCCGATGATCAATTTTTATGATTTGATTGGTACTCCCCAATCAGACCAATCTCATAAACCGACCGCAGGTGTTTGTTTATGGGTTTACATGCAGAGAAAGACGCATGTGCACTCATCGGCAGCACTACCACACTTGAGAAGGTAAATAATGTGTGGCGGCAGGAGTGATCGATGTGGTGCCAACACTGCAGCTAAAATACATACAGATGTGGTGTGGCCTCTGTTTAGACAGTTTATTGGCGCGACTCGTGCGAGTGATGGTCTCTTTGCTGCAGCCAATGCATATCCAGTGTTTTGAATGTTACTGTCATGCAAGCAGAGCAATCTCCCCTTACAGTTATATTCATAGTGGCTCCATGACGCCCACAAATGAGATAAAATACCTCAGAAATCGTAGAGACAAAATTGAATTAGCAAGAGAACCTTACATTTATTAGGTTAGATCAAAGACTAGAATACATAAGAATGGAGAAAAGTGTAACTTTCAATATGGTGAATAAAGCCACGCCTACTGGTACAGGAGCAAATCATTAATCGCTATTTGGTAAAAAAAAAAAACGCCATCTTGTACAGGATCCAATCATTGATCACTATAGACTGATGATACTCTGGGGGAGGGGCTTGGACCATACGTGAGTTTCTGCAGATTTTGTGTGATTTATACATTTAGAAATGAAACTAAACGGACAGTTGTTGTTCAATTTTAAAGGTGATTCCTAATATGTAATTCAATCGTAAGCTTGGCAAGTAGTTTTGGAGAATTTGATGTTTACCCATTCAGACTGAATGCCCGAGCATACTGCCCGAGAAGTGTTTCAAAAATGCCCGCAGAGTGAAATGACTTGCCTAAAGGTAAAAGCTTACTTTGGTTAGATGCATCCTACTCTTAGGTAAGGAGAGATCTCCACTTAAGTATCATACTTAGAGGGAAAATGTGCTTAATGTATTATAAAGCTTGAAGCATCAGAATCAGTACTCTGTATAGGCCAATCACTATGACAAGGAAATTGTTCTCAGTATCGGCTGCAAATATCCGGATCAGAGCATCCCTAGTAGATACAGTATGATGTTATCGATTAGTGTTATGCAGACAAGTGAGCCTACACTCAAAAAAAAAAAAATACTTTTGGTGCTTGTTCAAACTAGTTAAATGACTTTAAAATAAGTGAAAACAACACAATTCTTAGGTTTTTTTTTTGGGTACAACCTTATTGTTTTATGTTCAATGAGGTTAACTTAATCCATTTGTGTTGGGACAACATGAAGGAATTGTGTGTAACCCAGTATTTTTACAGTGTATGTTGAAGGCATCAAGTACTTGAAGTGTCTTGAATTGCAGCTCAACAGTAAGCACTTAAATTTTTTAACTCAGCTGTTGCTAAGGCTACTAAAGTCTTGCCAGCATTATCGATAAGCACTCATGAAACAGTTCATCTCCACTGATGTGATAGAGAATGCAGTCACACTGACAGCTCACTGAGGCAAACACAGGGTCGTGCCACAGCTGTGGAGAACATCCGCTTAGTCATATGCGGCAAAAATAAGGTAAACCACATGAACGACTCATCTCGCTTTATAAAAATGGAGCATATGTGTGCAAAGAGCATGCAGGGTGGTGTGGTGCATGCTAAAGGGACAGTGATGGCTTCTGTGTGACTGTATATTACCATAACATTAATTATTATTACTTATTACTTGTTAGCACAATTTGGAATCGTTTAGTAATGTATTACGAATAAAGAAGTTATCCAGGCAGAAAATAGACTGATGAGCAGATATAACTAGTTTCAATATATCTGGGTTCAGTTTGAGTACCTAGTTTCAGTTGTGTTTTATGTATTGTTTGCATGCATGGGTAAGGATCACTGCTATTGCACAATACTAAATACTTTGCTTTGGTGTTTTTACAAACCTCCTGAACCTATATTATACATACACTTCCTGTGCATGTCTGTGGTGTTACATTATACTTGAAATTATGCAACCTTTTTTCTTAAATGCTGCATGTTAGTGTTTGACTCTTCTAAAGCATAAAAATACAATAATATGTTTGCAGATATTTAAGACACATATTAAGTGAACATTCTTGTTTATCTGAAAAGCAATGCTGAAGTCAGATATTCTGCTTTGAAAATGTGAGTTACTTGCCGGAACAGCAGTCTTTGTTTTGGTTCCTTTAATCTGCTCAATGCCAATTTTGCTAATTATTTTCACCACCCCGAGTTGCCTTGGGTGGAAATCAGCGTATTTCATTCATTCAGTCAGGAAGGCTCTCAAAGTGTCCGTCCGTGACTGAAATGCGACCTCTGGTGGACAGTAGCAGATTCCGAAATGAAACGCTGATTCGGAGTTCCACATGAGGTGGTTATTAATTGGCAAATAATATAAATATTACAAGCATAAACATTAGGTGAGCAGGTTACATTGTAACCCGGTGTCCTAACAACACGCTACATGACGAGATTTGCAGTGATTAGCAATTTGGCTGTTTGCACCAGACGAAACATGACAGATATTGAAATACAGCCAGTCTGAAGCACAGAATAGCGCACTTACTGCACTCCAGCGAAATGGTAATGTTTCTAATTTAGTTATAAACTTTAACATGATTAAATGTACATTACTATAACATTATTACAGTACTGGATCACTGATATGTGTTGGTGCACTGAGTCACAGTTCTAAAGTTTAATTTAAAACAGTTTTTTTCATTTGTCAAGATGATAGTGGTGATGATGGTGAACTATCTGCTTCTGCTTTCAGTAGTGTGGCAATAAATATCATGTAAAATGGCATTCAAACTCACATTTTCACCATTTAACACTTAATAAAGTGTACCTGAGGTGATCATTGTCAGTTTTCTGTTGTTTAGCTGCAAGAAATAGAAGTCGTTTCTAAAATCTAAACTTCAGGTGTTGGTTAAAAAAACAACTTCTTTTATTATGGAAAATATTGCTTCAAACGTGTGCTGTTGCTTTTATTTATAACATGATTTAAATCAGCCTTTAGGCTCGATAGTCATGCACAATCCTGCTGGTGTTGTCAATCTGGCAACCTGTGCTTTTGAGTGTTTGAACAAGGAGTGCAATACCTAGTTCAACCACTGGGTGGCAAACTTGCAAAAAAGTTTTTTTACCATGAAAAAAAGAGGAGTTTAGAATTTCAACATCTCAATAATTAAAAAACAAAGATTAAGTTATTTAATCGCTCATCCTCGTTTTCTGCAGTTTTTGAAGTTTAAATATAAAATCCTTTGTCCACTGTATTTGTATGCATTTTTCTTTTTAGATTATACTCTGAAATTTGACATCAAAATATATATTAAATTAACGTCTTTTCAATATGATGCATTATTTATTTAATTATTTAAAATGTGCCAATTTTTTTAAAAAAATGCAAAATTTAAGGTTAGTATGACTAAAAAACTGAAGGCCACTTTAATAGTGCCAAAAAAGTAAAATAATTTTGACTTATAAATGCAACTTTGTAACATTTTTATTACAATAATTGATTAAAAACATGTTACTGTAAATATGTTTATTTAAATATTTACCGCCATTTTAAGGTTTCGGTGTTGTTATAAGTTTGCATTTTTGTTCATGTTAACAACTTTGTCCTGTCGCTGTATACAGTATTTGATGCAGTGAATATTTTAGCATTAACAGATCGACTGCTTTTTCATCTTTGCTTAAAAGTTATGTTAGCTTATAAGAGTTAAGAACATGAGTTATGCAAGGACTTAATTTATGTCAAAATCAACACTGTCAGAAGGGCTGCATGATATTGGAAAAATTTAACATAGCGATGTTTTTTATATTCTGCCATATATATTGCGATATTAATACAATTTTACTAGATGAATAGAATAACGATTTGGGAAGAATTTGTAATTTTAGATTTTTGATTGGGATGATTCAGTAGGGGAGTGCATAAAACAAACAATCTACAAGCAAAAATAAATTCGCCCAGTGTGGCATTCAAGCTAGAACCGTCAATATAGGAAAAGATACAAATAAAATAAACAGTTTTATTGTTTTACGAGTCGTCGAACAGCATTTACTGTACATATTCAGTAATAATCAACCATAAAATAATACTGCATAGTCTTGGTTTTGTAAACAATTCAATAAAATTAATCGTTAGTTACAAATAAATTACAAACGGTACAATTTCTTATGCCTGAATGCTTTTAAAACCCTCACACAGTCACAGGCGTCAAAAAACACTAGCAAAATTATCAATTATAGTCCAGACTCAGCATTGCATATACTTGTGATGTGACTATTGCGAATGATCACATTGATAACGGAAAGCATATATTGTGCAGGCCTAGTCAGAAATAATGTTGATATTGCTTTACTTGTACAAACTCCTGAATACTACATCTAGAAAGAAAACTCATGGAGCGACGGAGCTAGAATATCAGAGAAACTTGTGGGTGGGCTATTTTGATCAGCAAGTAACCGCCTCGCGATCAAGCAAATTACCCTAGCAACCGCATAATAATGAGCCTCCAGCTACTCTCGATACCTTAGCAACCGCATATCATTGCCCTGGCAAACATCCAGAAAGTGGGTGACTGTGGTGGTGAGGCAGTATATAAAAGTTTACTTCAGTTCTCACACATTTCCTCTTTCCAAAATGTGAAGCTGACATCGAGCCAAGCATTAGAGCGAGAGAATTTTCAGAGAAAACACACACAAAGCCACTGCCGACTCGCTCTGTGTTTCCTCAGGGTGTACTGCGGTTTCTCATGAATGTGCATAAATCAGAGGACGGGTCGTGGTGATTACGACAGTAAAGCTATGATGAAAGAGACATTATTATATTTGCTGCAACATTCGCAGCCTTCCCTCGTGTAAACGGTTGATAATGGTGAATATTAGGGGTGGGGGGCGTGTCGGTTTGTGTTCATCTGAAGGTGAGAGAGTGTTTCATCTCAGTTCCCATGATCCCCTTCCCCTGAGGCTCCATTCATCTCTCACGGTTTCCTGTGCGGTATGTCAGTCAGGTCTGCTCTCCAGCAGGGTAAATATACATTCAGTCCATCCAGCCGCCCCAGAACACATATTTGATGGAGTCCTCTCTGCTGTATTTACAAGAGCTCTTCAGCATGACTTAATTTAAAAACTTAAAGGGTTAGTTCACTCCTAAAATGTAAATTCTGTCATTAATTACTCACCCTACACTCAAAAAAGTTACTTTTGCTGCTTGTTTAAACTGCTTATTTAAAATTAGTTGAAAAAACACAATTCTTTAGGTTTTTTTAGGACAAATTAATTGTTTTATGTTCAAGCTACTAAATTTTGTAAAAATCCTTAAGTTAACTTAACTGATTTATGTTGGGACAACATGAAGGAATGGTGTGGATCCCTGCATTTTTACAGAGTAATGTCTTTGGACTTACTTCAGTCCCCAGAGACCTTTTTTATCCTCCATAGACAGCAATGGTCTCAAGACATTTAGGGTGCTTTCACACTACCACTTTTGGTCCGCACCCGGGTTCGTTTGACATCATAGTACGGAACGTTTAGCTAGTGTGAACGTGTCTTCTCAACTTGGGTGCGCACCCGTGAACCGTACCCAAGTCCGCCTGAAAGAGGTGGTCTGGGGTACAATTCATGCCAACTCTGGTACGGTTCACTTCTGATGTGAATGCAATCGTACCAAATCACGGAAGTGAACCGCCAACTGTAAAACAAACTATCATTTTCATAACGTTTGTTCGTGTTTGTGTGTGTGTGTGTCACGTTTCGTACTTAGGTGACACGCATGGGACTGAGCCAGGGCAAACAGTGATACACAGTGATGTCTGCTTGTCTCCTCCAAAAACAGCTTCTGCAGACACTGTGTGATGTTCTGAATGTTTATAATATTTTTGCGGCAGATGGACGCGAGTCGCTTTCTGTATGTCCGAAACGAAAAGCTTCAGCAAAAGCTGAATGACCATGATGTGCAGAAGTGTTTCCATTTTGGCGCTTGCTTTCATGACTGTCACCTAGCAACGGCCGTAAACAAAACAGCAGCTCGATGACGCAAGCATACCGGGGTTCAGAAGAAAAAAAGACAGTGTGAACACAAACCAACCGATGAGATTTCTTCTCCAAAAGAAAAACTATAATCAGACATACTGTGAAATATTTAAAAAAAAAGATTAAAAAAAATCAAGGGGAGATAATAATTCTAAATTTAACTGCATATACGTATGGAAAGCATCATCAATGCACCGAGATATCGTATTGAACCAAATCAATGGCATGATAATCATAACTGAACCGAATCATGGGACCAGTGTAGGTTCACACCCCTTGTAAACACATACTCTAATCTGTCAACAAAAGACAAAGGCAAAGTTGTTTCTACAGGCATACAAATGTTTTCTTGGAGCGTCGTGTGATTACAGTGAACCACTGAAGTTACAATGATTGTGGTTCATTTTCAAATTCAAGCTTATTTGTATATAATTTGTATATACTCCTATTTACAAAAGCTGCACATTATTGCATTAGAATCAGATTAAGTTAAAGTTACAATCAAATCTAAGTTATTATATATAAACAGGACTTTGAACATCTTGAGATCATTGCTGTCTATGGAGGATGAGAGAGCTCTCTGATTTCATCTAAAATATCTTCATTTATTGTCCTGTTACAAGCCCTTTTACTAGCTCAGATTAGAAATTATGAATTTTCTGTTTAATATGCAAAATGTAAAATAGTTGCATGGGAAAAATACAGGAAGCCCTCATTTTTAACAATGCTTGCAAGAATTGTCTCATTGTTTGGCCTTAGAAAAATGTATGTATATTGTTAAGAGAAAACCTGAAAAGTTTCTCAAAATATGAAATCCTTTGGTAGGATTAGTGAAGCTGATACAAATCCTTTGCCTGTATAACTTGTATCACCTGCTAATGATATACCATTGTTTTGATACCTTTATATTGTGTGTGTATGTACATGAATTTTTATGTACATTTAAAAAAACAAAATCTTAATTTATGTTCCAAAGAGGAACGGATGTCTCAGGGGATTGGAATAACCAGCACGATCTCACGAGGAAACAACTATTTTATGTTTTGTCAGTTTAGTGGCTAATTCGTACAAATTCAAGTTCAGCCGTACAAAAATGTATGATTTAAAAAAGGAGGCGTGGCACCAAACCCCACCCCTAAACCTAACCGTCTTTGGGTGAAGAGCAAATCGTACTAAATTATACTAATGAGATTGTTCAAATTCATATGAATTAGCCACTAAATCAGAAAGTTACAAAATGCCGTGAGATAGCGTTGGAATGACATGAGGATGTATAATTAATAAAGGAACTTTTGGGTGAACATGTCCTTTAAATAATTACTTTTTAATTTGTAGTCTTAATTCTTTTGAACTAGATTTCTAAATATGTTTAAGCAGCAAACAGAGAATGTTAAAGAAACCTCAGTATTAGAAGTTGTATGGCAAAATATAATTAAACGATATTACTTATAAAATGCATATTATTAATAAAACGCATGAAATATTTCAATTTTTATAAATTCACATTCATTTTGGGCAATGGGGGCTGCCATTACAGTATTAGTGCAGCCCAGTGGATGACATCAGACGTCAGAGCTACTGGAGGCAATACAACTCGTAATACAAAATCACAATACAACGCCACATGCCACTTTTAGATGTTATTTTCAGTGAAAGGACTATCAATATGAAAATGACTGTGCATTTACCAGAAGTAGCTGTTGTGCAAATTATACAAAATAAACAACTAGTTTGTTCTAGCTTTCACAAAAAAAAAAACTATTAGTTTCACTGCCTTTTCCTTGTCTAGATTAATTGCACCTATTTTGCAACATAATGACTTGCTTTCAGACTTGCTAAAAAAAAATAAAAAATCAGCTTGGTATTCCAGGACCATTTTTAAAATGAAGTTTTGCATTTAATGATATTTAGATGATTTTTCTCTAAAAATACACATCTGAGCAGCAACATTGTGAGATAATAAATGTTTATCATAACATGTAATTGCCATACAATTTAGCTCTCTGGATGAGTTTCTAAATCACAATAGCAATTAAGTAGGTGTTGATCTCATATCTTTACAGAAAGTGGCACGTTTCCATAGCAACAGCTTGGGTGGGCACACCTGATAATAAAGGGTGCGAAGAGCGCATTGTTTCTCGCATTGTCTGTTGCAGTTTTTACTTGTTTTTAATTCTCTTTCCCTCTTTATTTGTGCCTGACGGATACGCAGAGCTCCACATTTTAATTAGCATCGAACTTTTCTGTTGAGACCTGAAGAGAGTGAATCATCAAAGGCTGGTGTTTTTTTTTTTTTTTTGTTTATTCCTCGGTGCTATTCTCGGCAAAGTTTGTCTCCAGAACTCAGATGAGACAGCCTGTTCCCCTCGCGGCCGTTTGGAAGTTACCCATTAGCCTTGGGGAGGAAGATGAGTAAACACTTTCATTCTTTGGTAAAAAGCATATCTCTGCCCTCTCGCAAAGCACATGAGAGACACCGGAAGGCTCTCAGTCGCAGTCAAGGCCTCATTTGAGTTTTAAAGTCCTGTGATTTTTCTGCCACGGAAACCCACAGGTCTTCGTAACCCGTGTCAAAACAAGCTAGAAAAGAGAAGCGTTTTGTTTAATCTGCATGTATTTACTGGTCCGGCTTGTATTCGTTGGCACAATCTCAAACGAAGGTGGATTTATTCTGTTTAGCCTTGGCACTTCCATATATTTATTATAGACGCCCATATTTGTTCCCTCCTCAAGAAACAGACTACTTCTCCTGCGGGGTATGAACATCAACAAGGATCAAACGCTGCAGTCTGCAAGTGTTCATGTATGCAGACTGTGACGTGACCTGAAGGAGACACATAGCTTCTGTTCTCACCGACTGAACCGCTCTCTGTTAGCGCTTCGGGTCTTTATGACAGATATGAGAATGATGAAATGTCTTCATGAAAAGTGCTCAGACTTGCTCGGTCGGTGTATAATATATGAAATATATGCTTTTGATTGCTAAAAGGCAATGCATGAACTGGCAAAATTATAAAGATGCTATTAAAGTCAGGGTGAAACAGAAATTGTGGTTGTCTTTTCTTCTCTGTTGGAATGAATATCTGTGTAAAGCCTCTTTTGAAAGAGAAAAAAAGAAGAGCGGGACTTTATATTGTTGTGGTTTGCTGTTGCTGTGATCTCATGTCAGTGAACAGGTTTACAAAGTTTCAAAGATTAAAGTGCAGGATAGTTGGAGTTATTGTTTCCAGTTGTTAGGTTATTTTCCTCAGAAGTCTTTGGAACAAATTTGAGTAATGCCAGTCAATCAAAGGTTTTTATTTGTCCTTTTGTCCATGAGCAAAATCTGATTTGATCCTTGAACATTGTAGTTGTTGCGGCCAGGAAGAGTTTGATGTGTGCTGTTGATGAAGATGTTTTCTACATCTTGCAAATTCCTTTAATGAGTACTTTTAAAGCATGAAGACTAGAAATTAAGTCAAACTGACATCATTGATTACTGTTAGTTATCTTTGTTAAAATTGGTTAAAATTGGTTATACACACTGTTAAAAAATTCTGTTATTTTACTTTTTTTTAAAGGAACCGTAAAAAATAACAGACCCTAAATTACAGAAATTTATCACAAAATGATAGATGCTAATTTATAGAAAAACTTTCCATAAAATAACAGATGCCAAGTTACAGAAATTTATCATAAAATAACAGACGCTAATTTACAGAAATTTACCATGTAATAACAGAAATTTACTGTTAAATAAAATTGATTGTATAATAATGCCCGATTCACACAGGGCTTCAGCGTCATCGCTTAACTGAAGACGTGTTTGAAGTTGGGGCTGATGCTGATAGCAGCATCAGTCACTGAAATTAGTCAGAAATCAGCTACAGTCTGAGCTGGTGTATTTGCATACAGCTATCTGATTGACTGACGCTTCCGTTGATGCTTTAAAAGTTGAGAAAGTCCCAACTTCTGCAATGAGCAACGCCACTGATTTGGCGCTGAAGGATCCACAATGCCTGACATCCCCTATTCACAGTGAATGGGAAACGTTGACGCTGACGCCTCGTGCGAATGAGGCGCAACAGCCACTGATTTACAGAAATTTATCTTAAAAATAACATTGCTAATTTGCAGAAAATTTCCGTAAAATAACAGACACTAATTTACAGAAATTTACTTAAAAATTACACACTAAAATACAGAAATTTATTGTAAAATAACAGCTCTAATTTACAGACATTTACTGTAAAATTACACGCTAAATTAAAGAAATTTACTGTCAAATTACATACTAAATTACAGATATTTATTGTAAAATAACAGTGCTAATTTACAGAAATTTACAATAAAATAACAGTCGCTAATTTATAGAAATTTACTGTAAAATATCACGCTAGTTTACAGAAATTTACTGTAAAATAACATGCTAAATTACAGAAAGTTCCTTACATTTTAATTTTCTGTAAAGTTTTATAATTTAACAGCCATAATTACCTTTTTTCCAGCACCCCAGCAGCTGAAGTTTTTTTAAATAACAGATTTTTTTTACAGTTTATATTTAATTGGGTATATATCCAATGTCAATTTTAACAACAAATAACAGTTACAGTATTAGTAACAGTAGTCAGAAATAAAAATGTCTTCGTACTTGTTGAAAGTACAGTAGCCAGTGTCCATTATGTCCTTCATACACACCCTTGTCAACTAAATCTGTTGTTATTGCTGTGTTGTTGTTGTGAAACAAATAACAGTCCAGTTTAGCGATGACATCCTATTGATAAACTAAGCAGTGTTAAAATGATTCAAGGCGAGCTGCTTATACATCGTATGCTCAGTTTGAAAAATCATACATAAACATCAAGCAGGTTAAACAATAGTTACAGTTATTAATAATAGTAGGGCTGCGCAAAATATATCGTTCTGCATTGATATCGCAATGTGTGTGTCTGCAAGTCACATGGCTTGTCACAATGTTAAATTGGGATTATAGTCGATCAACAATTGATTACACATGAGATTTGTGGAGTCATTGCAACATATAACCATAACAGAGTGAAACTTTATAATTTTCATGTGTTTTAAAGGCATTTTAAGAGAGAGTAAAGAATTGACACAATAACATAAAACATTTGTAACTTTAATGAAGAAAATTTTACTGATTTATTCAACAATGAAGACTATACAGTGCTATTTTACATTGCTAAATTTCTGTATTTGTGTAACTTTTCAGAAAACCATCAAGAACTGTTTATTTACTTTTTTCTTTGCTCTTTTGTAATTATTCTTGCAATTTTATTTTCATACATGATTCACACACTTACAAAAACCAACCCAACCAATCTAAATGAATGGTTTTTTCATGATTAGAGCTATGCAAGTCATCTGGTGAAATTGTTTTTGTATCGCAATATATATCGCAGTAAAACAAAATATCGCAATGTCAGATTTTTCCCAATATGCCGCAGCCCAAACTGATGGGTTACTAATTAAAAATGTAGTCTATTGATTTCTTCATATACTGTACAGAACCGTACTGTACCGTTCCAATCATCTACTTCCCATGCCTCAGATTTCAGTCAACAGTTCAGGCATGTGTTTTTGGAGCTGAAGAATTCTCCGGAGCTCCAAGCTGAAATGTGGATACTGTGTGGTAATGGTCATTTGGATTCCAACCCTTGATGTACTGTAAGAGGTCAACCAATCCCAGCAGACTGGGCCATCTGACCAATGAGAGCAGAGCAGATGCTCACCAAGGCAGAAGAGACAGAACTCCTGTTTCAGACTCTGATGCTGCATTGTGTGTGACCTTGAATAAATATACCTGCAAACTTGATGTACGAGACCTCCAAAACAAAATTAGGAACATCACCTGTTTTTCCTATGGACATCATGACTTTGAATCTGTATAAATGAATGGAAACAACTATGAATCACAAGCTATGGGCATTAAAATAATTTTAATTTAACGTTTTTATAGTGCTTTGTCCGCTGTCTTTCTCTTATACAAGATGTCATGGTTCATCTGGTTCTGGTTTAGTTAGCCTGTTCTCCATCCCTAACTGTCATTGAGATGAATGAGAAGGCCAACAATTCTCACTCTGATTATTCATTTGGTCTTTTACTTAGTGTTAAATGTCCTAATTAGATTTTGTCATCCTGTTTTTTAGTGTAGTCAGATTTGAATAAATGTCTGGTCATTTTAATCTATAGGTTTAGTCAATGAAAATGTATTATATTCGTCATACAGAATAATGCTTACAATTATAAACACAATTACTGAACTGAGAATTACTTTGATGTAAGCACAAATTAAGTCAATGACAAATCATTTTTTAAATTGTTTTCTATATTATAAAAAAACACTATCTACATTATGAAAGCAAGTCGCATTTATTTAGCAACAACAATGGCAAACAATACTTTAAGATGCATGTTTAGATTAAAAAAATGTTCGTCACTGAGGTCTGATGGCAGATTTAACACTAGCTCAGACAGCTGTGTGAAAGAACACACTGACTTTATTACACTTTGATTTGAGCAGAATATTGCAGTAAAGATCAGCTGACTCCAACAACTATATTTGCCAAAGAATTGCTGGGTTTTTTTCAGTGCAGAGTAAGTGCATTTGACTGGCTGTCAGGTTAAAAATAATATTTATGTGACCAAAACTTGAGGAGAGAAGCTTGTAATAGGGGCAATCAAACTCATAACGCTTTGAAAAAAGGTGCCAAGAGATATTTTTGTTGCTATTTTTAGTTCCCATTAAAAAGTGACAAAAGACTAAAAGCAAATCACAATGAAATTCTGCTGAAGTGGAAAATACCCGGCAACATCAGGGCATGTCTGCTTTTCAAAAGAAAATTGTATTGTTCTGTTTGCTACTGTAGAATTTAATTTATCAAAATATAGTTAAATATTATAAATGTGTATAATGCATTTTAAAATATAGAATTAATTAAATCTCATTATAATAGACCAAGTGTCATATTTAGCTATTTTAACAATTCTGTACAGCAGAGTTTAGAGTTGTCAATTTAAAACAATACATTTTAAAATAAAGGTAAATATCCCCCGAAGCATGAATTTAATTAATTAATAATAATGTAGTTAATGAACAAAATATAGTTCCATTTTGCTGTCTACTAGCATGAAGGTTAATATTATTAAACTGGAAACAGAAATCTGCTCCTAGATAGAGATGTAATGAAACATTTGGACCTGGAGAAAATCAGATTCTCCCTAAAAAAGAAAGAAGACAAATTCTGTTGACCTTTTTCAATGTGGAGGTGCGCTCATTTATTGCGATTGTTTTAGAACTTCCGATTCAGTTGCCTATGGAATGAGTAGGAATTATAAATGGCAGAAAACAGTCAAACTACTCGCTCTACAAACATGAGGACAAAGCAGAACAATAAGAAAATATCAGTTTACAACATCAAGCAACAAAACAAGCTGTTTTTAACTTCTAAAAATGAATGAAAGTGAATGAGACCGGAAGTCTCGAGCCAAAGAGATTCAAATGGCTGACCCCACTCGTACACGGAGAATAAGATGTATAAAATCTGGCAACCTTTCATGGATTATTTTAAAAACATAAACTCTTCAAGAAATAGTTATATTAAAGAGCATTAGACTAATATAGATTCAATCAGAAAAGTTCTTTTGTTATTATTATTTTTTGTATTTATTTTATTATTTGTTTCCTTTTTGTATTTTTTCCTTATTGCATTCATCTTATATCACTAAAGTTATGTATGTATTGTTTGTATATTTGTTCTATTACATATTTTTATTGTCAATTGATGTGTAAATGTTTGTTGGACCAAATGTGTAAGTTGTTGTGTTTGAATGTCTAAAAAATTTTTAAAGTAAAATTTAAAGAAAAAAAAAAATTAAAATATGAATTAATTAAATCCCATTAATAATAAACAAAGTGTGATATTTAGCTATTTTTAATTAGCCATGCAACAATTTTAAGAGTTTAGAGTTTTAAATTTAAAACATCATATTTTAAAATAAAGGTAAAAATCCCATTCATTAAAATTAATTACTGAACAAATCAAAATATAGTTAAATATTATGAAGGTAAATAATGCATTTTTAAATAAAAAAACAATCATTAAATTTTATTAGTGTAATATTTGTTTTTTATTATCCATGCAACAATTCTGTATATCAGAGCTGAGACTATTAAATTTAAAACATCATATTTTAAAATAAAGGTAAAAATCCCTCAAAGCATGACTCGATTATAATTAATCAAAATATAGTTCAATATTATGAAGGAAAATAATGCATTTCATTAAAAAAAAACATTAATTGCCATGATCATTAACAAAGTGTCATATTTAGCGTTTTTTAATTACCCATGCAACAATTCTGTACAACAGAGTTTAGTTTTCAATATAAAAAAACATATTTTAAAATAAAGGTAAAAATCCCTTGAAGGATGAATGAATTAATCAATCAAAATATAGTTAAATTTCATAAATGTGTAGGATGCATTTTAAATATAGAATTATAATAAACAAAGTGTCATATTCAGCTATTTTTAATTACTCGTGCAATAATTTTGCATATCTGAGTTTTGCATTTAAGTCAACCTATTTTAAAATAAAGGTAAAAATCCTAAAGCATGAATAAATAATTCAACAATGTCTCCTAAATTGCAGGTCCAGGATGGAGCATGAAGCAGAGAAGTACCAGCAGCGACTGCAGGCTATAGCGGTACGGCCCACTGTTTGCATTTCATACATCACTACATGACAAGCCGAACCTGCTCTCAGCATGCAGTCGATTCATTTACCATTGAAACGACAGCAGCACTTAAGCCACGCAAATAATGTCACACAGAATCTATAGAAACATCCGTCACATTAGCATCTGCTGCTGTTTGACGACAGTTATTATTGCGGAAGCCTACACTTCCAGAGCCAGCTGTTATGAAATATATGATTGGAAGTTTTTTTCAAGCAAATTGGAAGATTTTGATATCGATTTTCTATTTTCTTCCAATTGTTTGAAGGTAGAAATAAGCAAATTCAATATGAGTACATGGATAATGTGTTTATTGGTTTAATCACATGCTGAATTATGTGCGCTGATTTTAAATTAGAGGAAACCACAGCACTGTATTCACGACCCACACAGAGACTATACATTAGGGCTGCATGATATTGGAAAATCTGATATTGTGATATTTTATTTTACTCTTATAAATTTTGAAATATTAATACAGTTTTACAAGATAGTTTGAATTGCATTATTTGACAGTTTTATGAGGAGCATAACAGTATTCAGGTACATAAATTTAGTAAATCAAACTGCAAAAGATGCTTTTCTTACCTTGTTTTGTCCAAATATCAAAAAATTCTTAGAGCAACTAGAAATATTGTTTTGTTATCACCGTCAGAAGAAAGCATTCAAAAGTAAGAGTTTTGAATCTGATGTACAGTACAAGCTCATGCATAGTACAATATGTATAGATATTTAGTTCAGCTTTAGATACAGATTTTTAAATATGTAATGAATAGTTAAAAACTTCATTGAAGATGACTGAATTTTGAAACCATTAACTTAAGTGATTTCCTAAACATGAGCTATAATGAAACAACTAATACTGGATACATTATTTACTGTTGCGGTAAACTGTTAAAATGTAGGGTTCCACACAATTCATCATGTTGTCCAAACACAAATCAATTAAGTTAGCTTAATCGTTTTTACAGATTTAAGTGGATTGAACATAAAACAATTAAGTTGTCCCCAAATAAATTTAGAAATTGTGTCATTTCAACTCATTTTAAATAAGTAGTTTGAACAAGCAACAAAAGTAATTTTTAGAGTGTAAAATAAAATGTAGGAAGTTCAATTTGTTGAAGCGAAAGTAGAAAATCTTGTGTTTTTCCATGTCTTTCATGTATGGTCTGTGCTGCTGTACGTCTATGGCCTCTATTTATACACTTCTAAAATTATTTTAGTCCAGTTTGTATACACGTCTGAGACAGAAATAGCCTAAATTAAAGTAAAATAAACCCAGCTGACCATCATACATTTAGAGCAAAAACTGCCCAGATACAATTTCAGGCTGGCGGATCGGTGCATCTCCACTGGTGTTAGATGCGTTCACGGGCCTGAATTATTAAGTATGATGGAATTTATCCAAACCAGGTAAAACTACACCAGACAACAGCAACCGGGAGGCTCTTCAGAGGCTCGCACACAAGCTAAATATTCATGTGCTCTGAACGCATTCGAGTGTTAATTTCAGCTCAGGTCCAGTGCACGATTATGACCAAAAATCAACATTTAAACAAAGGAGAAGCACTGATATGGAAATATCATGTTATATGGTTATGGTTTAGAAATATAGTCCACGACTCTTTAGCAAACTCCAACTCTTGTATTATAAAGTGTTAGTGTGTGTGTTTTTTTATATTAAATTTTAATACATTGCAGTGTTAGGGAGATACTTAATAAGCAAAGAGTCTTGTTTCTGTTTTATGGCTGTGTAACTGAAACAATCCTATTATTATTATTTGTTTATTATTGTTATTATTGTTTTATATTTGTTTATTATTATTATTTTCATTGTTATTGTTATTATTATTATTATATGCTTTTGTTATGGATTTAATTGTTGATGTGCATTATTCCTCTCAATATAATTTATCTTAGTATTATCATTATAGGTGTAGATATTATTATTATTAATAAACATTTGAATGATTGTGAATGATTGATTATTATTATTGTTATGAACAATAATAAAACTAAGTCCATTATATATGATTTTTATAATTAAAATAATTTTTGAATGGGTCGATGAATAATTAAAAATTATTATTATTATCATTATTATTATTATCATTATTAATGGTTGTGTCCTGTCATCCAGTAAATTGCATTTACGAATTAAAGTAATTCCACAGGGTCAGTAATCTCTGTCACAGCCGTGTTATTGTTGATCAGTCAGTATTTACGTCAGACAGACAGATGTAAAAGTACAGAAAAAGTGAGATTTCAGCAGAAAGTGTTGGTAGATTCGACATCCCCTGCCAAAACTGAAGAGCATCAAGCTAGCAGGATTCCTCTTTAAAGCAAAGCATGTGTCAGGATAGGAAACAGCATGTCAGCTTTCTCCAAAAGATCTTTTAAGTATATAGTATGATATAGTCTGTGATGTTGTCTGCTTGTAGGAGAAACGGCGGGTACAGGAGGAACAAGAGCGAGCCAGAAGAGAGATGGAGGACGAGAGACTGAGACTACAGCAGCTTAAGGTGTGAAAAAGTGTTTGCCCCCTTACTGATTACATTTTTTTGCATGTTTGTCACACTTGAATTGTCACACTTGACCCCACCACTAAACCCAAACCACATGGAAAACCTGTGGCCAATTTTAAATGATAAATCTTGTTTAGTATCTTTTTTAAGCATGTTCTAATAAACAATTTCAACATTGTAATACCACGGTCATTCCCAGGCCATTATATAAATGTGTCCATGTAAAACACGAAAACCAGTACACACACATACTTATTTGGAAGTGTTTGTGTATGGAATAATTGATGGCAGGCCATTGTGGAGCGGCTTTTACACCTTGGATGTGCGTTATTTTCAAATAATTCTGTGGGAGTCAATAATTACATTTAAACTACGGTCACAACACCTCTAGACACTGTTCAGATGTTGTAATTCAGGACATTTTTCAGGTTTTTCCTCAAACAGCTCATGTGTGTGACTAAATTTCCTATCTAAAGCCTTTTGTTTTGGTTTCTGACTGCTGTGTCGGTAAAATAACTGAAATCATTCAGCACCGTGAGATATAACTGCACTACGGTCAAAAGTGGCCTGCTGGAACTACTTTTGTACACTGTTGGATATTCATCAGCCAATCAGAATCAAGCAATTAACAGCCCCATAATTTATAATATAAAGTAATTTATCACACACAGAGAGACATATACTATTGTGGTTAATACTATGTTTGCTTATTTTGAAGTTTATTAGTAATTCAACACACACAGACCATATGGTATTGTATTTATTTTGAATTGTTGTTATAGTATTTTCACACACACACACACACACACACACACACACACACACACACACACACACACACACACACACACACACACACACACACACACACACACACACACACACACACACACACACACACACACACACACTAATGCAGTTAGTTTGCTTAATTTAAAGCATTTATAGTTATACATTATTGTGCTTATTTTGAAATGTTGTAGCAATTAAACACACACAAACATACACTATTTTGGTTATTTGCTGTTTTTGAATAGTTTATAGTTCAGTATAATTTAACACACACACACACACACACACCCATCTGCTTGACCTTATTTAGCAGCAGACACGTCAGGTCACGTTTGCGTTTAAACAGGCTGCGTCACAGGCTTTAATTTCACAGATGAAAGGCTTGCATGCACACACACAACTAAAACACACACCGTCACCAGAGCCACACATATAATACAAAATCCACCATTCAGTGTCTACAAACAGACACACACACACACACACATCCTGAGAAGTGAAACATTATCCTGAAGGTTTCATGACTCCTCCGACTTTTGTGTGTGTGTGTGTTTGCTCTCCATTGTTTTCATAATATTTCCAGATTGGCGTTCCCTCTTCCTATTCCTTTGTTTTCTTACTTGGTTCCAAGAATTTTTTTTAATATAAACACAGAAGGTGTGTGTACATTTACGGGTGTTACTTTAACTATTAGCCCTTTTGTTCAGTACGTGTAGAAAAACAACATCCTTAAGCAAACTGTTCACACTCACACGGCTAGTCATTTTCTTGTTTTACTTTGATTAGTTTTATTGACACTGTCATCATTTGTATGAAACATTACAGTCATTTACTCCTCAAATTAAACGACTCATAAAGACAGGCCTGGATCCAGTCTGATGGAAGGGGTGGGTTTTTTTAAAACAGAAACTGGACCTTTTTGCAGGTTTTTGTCTCATTTTTGGTTAAATTATGAGGTTTAAATACTGCATTTTAGTGATATTTTAAGCACATTTTTAGCTGGATTAGCTTGTTAGCTGGTCATCATAACTACGTTTCAATGTACAAAAAATTTCCTTAAGATTTACAATATGTACAAAATACAAATTTTACAAATTTATCACATATCATTAGTAGAAAAAAAGAGAATCTGTTAAAAGTTTTAAATTTAAAACTGTGGCCTACTGTCATTTATTAGACAAATATCAAACTGGCCAGCACATTCAACTATCCTCAGAATTTAGCCATTTGAAAGATTAAAATTCATTGATTTTAATATGAGCTGCTTTTAGTACTTTAAATATTTTATTGGTCTTTTTTGTTTTAAGAATAATATCAAGAATATAGTAGTGAAAGGGGACTTCACTTTCATCAGATTGTATTTATTAGACTCATGAAAAATAATTGTTTGCATTAGTTTGGGAGAAGCATCAAGGTGGTCACACAAGTCTTCACATTGTTTTATTGCTCAGCAACGTGAACACCTCCAAATGGTGTAAAATAAAAAGTCACATAACATATTTATAAGGGTATAATTTACCTAAAAATGTCACTTCTGTCTTAATGTAATAATGTATTTGCGGTCGTGAAATCACACGTGAGCTGACGCACTGTTTGTTTACCATCAAGAGAACGCATGTGTGCCTGAGAATGACGTATACTTTAGTGAACAGATCCTGCATTGGTCATTTTTTGTTTCAAGAATAAGGTCCAAGATTTAGAATAAAAGTTACTTGTAAAATGTTTTCTCTATTTAAAAACAATACAGTAGCAAAAGTTGATTACACCTACGTCAGATTGTATGTTTTCTTGCGAAGCTTGGACTTGGACAAAACTGATTACTGCAGTCACATCAAAGAGACAGCCAACAGAGGATTCCACTTAGTCTTAGAGCCTTTATCGATGGATTATTTTTAATATTTACTGTATGATGGCATCGCAGTCAAACCAGGACTAAAAAGGGCTTATTTATGGGACAATTCTGGACCTTTTTCAGTGAGGGGTGGGTCGACCCACCTGAACACCTCTTGATAGATGATTGTAATGAAACATCATAATTATAATTTACCTTTAAACAATATTTGCTCAAAAATAAACATCATTAACAGCAAATTCACAGCTCTAGATTTTTCTCTGAAACTCTACCAAAGGTTTTCACTTCATAACAAAAAATGCTTTAGAGAATCATCATCATGAGATAAACTATAAAGTGAAAAGTGAATAAAAAGTTCATTGGTTTGAAAATTGACAGAAAAGGTAAAATGTTGGTTAAATTCAACAACTATGACATGTTAAATAATATGTTAATGTGCAGAGTAGAGTCTGTCTTGTGTTAGCTTTTATTAGATGTCTTTTCAGTTTTCATGTTCATCATTTCCTGTGTGCATTTATCGGAGTTTCTCGTTGATCTGCATGTGTGCGTCAAAACAGACATGAGCATTTTTATGACTGATTTAAACACACACAAAAAACACTCTAGCTGTTCTGATTCCTCTGATGTATCCTTTCAGAAACGAGTCGTTACTTGTTTTTGCAGCAGGAGCTGAAATTACCAAAGGACTGAAAGTACATTACACAGCAGGAAATTTCATTTCAGACTTTAACCTTTTGGCATTCTCAAAATTGTGTAAGATGTTTTGCAGCCGATTTATTCACTCCTAGAGCACTGCAACTTTTCTGATTCTAGATTTGCACTGCTTTGAAGACCGCATGAAGTGGTTAAGCAAACAGCTTTACATAAAAAATAACATTTGCTGTTTGTTCAAACTACTTGGTTAAAATGAGCTCTTAAACTAAAATCTTGAGTTTTTTAAGGGGGGAAATGTAATTGTTTCATGTTCAATCCACTTAAATATGTAAAAACTTTAACTTTATTTCTCCTTCTTGTCCCAACACACTTTGATTGTGTGGAACCCAGCATTTTTATACAGCGTATGAATGCTTTTTGTAAAGTTTTTTTTTCTGCTCCATTTTAAAACTACTTATTTAAAATGAGCTGATTCAACAATTTGTGAGGGTTCATGTGACAACTTAATTGTTTTATGTTCAATCCACTTAAATATGTAAAAACAATTGAATTAACTTAATCGATTTGTGTTGGGACAACCTGAAGGAATTGTGTGGAACCCTACATTTTGTCACAGTGTATATACAAAATTAGGAGGAAAGACACTGTCATTTTAGAGACTACTTTTTCCCCAGGAGAAACAATATCAATATCAATTTTAAAGCATTCATCTGCTAAAAGTTAATTTTTCAAATTTTTTTCAGTCTATATTATACATAACAATGTAAATAAAAGTCACTTTATGAAACGTTTCGTTGCTTTTTCAGATAACAAATCCACTAGAGGGCGCGGTCTACATTTTAAGTATAAAAACTGTTACGTTTTGATTTGAATTTCAGATACACATCTGATACAAGCAGGGCTTGTTGTACACATCACTAGCCCCTTTTACACATACAGACCTTTCCGGAAAATTACTGGCAATTTTCCGGAAAGGTTGTATGTGTGAACAGGCCCTTTTTGAAAATACCGGTAAATTTGTTCCGGCTATTTTCTGGAAAGAGAAGTTGTAACATTACCAGTAATTTTCCGAAATGCTGCGCTGTGTGAATGCAGAAGGAAGATTGCCGGAAAGAGCGTGTACACGTTTAGGACGTGCTGACGTGAAACGTCTACTTTAGCCAATCAGAACAGTCAGACGCATTCACGTGCGCGCAGTTTATGAGAATAAAAGCCTTTGAATATTTTTCCAGACACCTTTAGCTGCTAGATGTTAGTCAGATAATGTTTCTATGTTCCTTCTTAATGCCAACTGTGTAAATAATTATCGATAAAATGTTTATGATAATCCGTTGTTGTTTACCTTCAAGCTTTGCATGTGCCCTTGAGCGCCCATAGCGCCAGCACACACACATATCAAGTACATCTCGACATGCGAAAGTGTTTCTCTATGTTTTCATTGGAGTTGTACTCAATACTGATGAAAGGGGCTACTGTAATAACAACTAACCTAAACTTATCCTTCAATCCAACCAATAGTGTTATCAAAAATAACACTATTTACATTTTGTAGCTTGATTTTAGACTCTATATATGCACTAAACTAACGAGATTACATTAAACTGTGAATTAAAAGGCACATGATGTTTTGAAAAATCAAGCAAAAGCAAGTGGATAAACAATAATTTCATATAAATAGTATTGCTGTTTTTCACTCATGGGGATTAAGCCGAACACTGGATGGTCGTATTTGCCTGTTGACCTCCTGTTTTGCTACATCTCATAGTCATTGTGTCTT
The DNA here is from genome assembly GCF_052040795.2 of Danio rerio. NCBI lineage: Eukaryota > Metazoa > Chordata > Actinopteri > Cypriniformes > Danionidae > Danio > Danio rerio. The sequence goes on from NC_141026.1 coordinate 8,881,410, forward strand.
TTGGTGCAAATTTCAGTGGTTTGAATAGAACAGCATTGTTGCATTTGTATCGCAATTGTGTCACTTTTGGTGTCAGTGTGCTCCAGTAAGCAGTGTGCTGTAGCTTCTTTATTTGGCTGTGAGTGTGAACTGCTGATAAGAGACACATTTAAATAATGTACAGGCCACTTTAATTACCTCTGCCTGTTTCTCTGACAGAGAAAGTCCCTGCGAGACCAGTGGCTGATGGAAGGACCTCCAACATCTCCTGACAGTGCAGGACCCCGATCTCCCCTCTGGGGCTCCAAAGCTCAGGAGATTGAGACACACATTACCAAGTACGCTTTTAATTGTCGTATTTAATTAACCCTGAGGTTGTGGATGGTTACCACAGCACTTATAGCGGTGGCTAAACTGATATACAAGTTGTTCAAGTTGTTTTTAGTAGGATTTTTACATTATCTGACAACAAAATGACAAACTTTATTTCAAAGCAAAAGTCTGACAGAAATTGACATGTAAATTATGAGTAAATCTTAATTATGACAAATGTAAATATATTTAGATAAATGTCAGCTGCCATGGAAAATTACTCATTTATGATTTACAGACTATTAAATAACAGAAGCACTGGATAAACGTTCATAGTTTGGGTATAAACATGAACATCTATAATAGCTATAAAACTGAAAAGATCCTGAAAGGACGCTTATTTAAATATATTCTTCTACACCAGTTTATTTTATAATACTTTATTAAGCAAAAACTTGAATGACAGTAAGTACATGACATGTAAACTGAATGGTATAATTTGCTTGTTTTGGACATTGTAATAATGAAATGCAGTTATGTAAACAACCAAAACATTACCCTTATTCTAAACCAACCCCACAAAAATAATAATAAAATCAAATTAGTTAATAATAAAAAAAAGAATAAAATGTATGCTAAATACTAAAAGAAGAAGATGAAAGAAAAAACAAGGGGGGGGGGGGGGGGCTTACGTCTACAAAGAAGGTAAAGCTCAAAGAAGGTAAGGTCTAGACAAAAGAAACCACAAAAGATTATTAAAAAGTCTCGACATATGACTTCCCCTTTCCCTAATGGAGTATTTCATTTTTTTCAAATGTAAAAAAGACATTGGACCCTATCATACACCCGGCGCAATATGCGAAGCAAATGTTATTTGCTTAGTTTTTGTTCCACACAAGAGTCGTTTTTCACGGTTTGGACCACGCTGTTTAAATAGCAAATGCATTTGTGCTCACGTGCTCCCATAGACGTTCTGGTCTGAAAAATGAGGTGTGTTAAGGTGCACTGCTGGCACGTTACTGTTTTGAGGAACTAAAATAGACTGCGCAATAGACCAGCTGAGAGCAGGTCAAAAGTCCACCGCAGAGCGCGTTAGTTGTGCGCCTCGCTTACACATTGCTTAATACACTCAAGATGTACAGCAATACGCAAATATCTTTACAAATAAAAAATAATTGAAGGTATAAAATAATACAATAATTATTATTTTCTACATAAATATAAAAAACACTGTCTTCATGCCTTCTTCGTCTCTGGTGGCTTTTTTTTTTGTTTTTTATTCATGACAATTTGCTTTTGTATAATGTTATTATTATCATTAATATTATTTATTATATGCAGATTTATATTTGTTTTATTAAAAACAAGCTTAGATTTGTCTACCGGTTTTGGACTATAAAAGGCATTGCATGTGTGTTTGGATATAACTCCGTTTTTTGACCACACTTTGTTAATATTGTTCATTTTTTCATTTGCCGGAAACTAGAACTGAATTTAGAAATAGTTTTGAAACGAATATTTGCGCTTAAAAAATTAAATTTGTAGATCTGTGCGCACAACATGTTTCCTTATACGCAAAAGAGAGTGAAAGTAAAGAATCTCTCATTCTCGCGCTGCTGATGCCCTGTTTAACAGTTTTCTAGCTAGTGAAGTGTTCAGTTTTTCCACTTACAAAGTCTGTCATGTAAATAGCAAATGCACCATGGTGCGACACAACTGACTCTTAAAGGGAATGAGAGATGAGACTCTGATTGATTTATTCTCAAAACACACCCATAACTCATTAAGAGTATAAGCTCAACCCTGTTAGACCATGCGCCAAGGCGCAAAATGTATTTTTCGGTGTTAAAATAGTTAAAGTGGATTCGGACACACGCCCTGCGCCTTGGACTTTGTGTCTAGATCATTAAAATAGAGCCCATTAGGTCCTGCATCCAGGACAGATTTGCAGGGTCACATGGGGATTTTTCCAATTTAGCAAGATCTGCCTTCTGGCTAACAATGAGGCAAAAGCAATAACATTTATATTGCACTTTTTTTTAAACCTCCAGGAGGGCGAAAACCAAAAATTTCAATTATTAGGCAGGGTTTCACAGAATGATTAAGAGCACTTGACAGCATGTCAAAAAAGAAGACCAGAAAGAATTAAATTTAGGCAGGTGTAAAATGTTTGTGTTAGGGGTGTCAAAATGTATTGTTTCTTCCGTGCACCACAATGCAGACGCTGACAATTCAGTATTGGTTCAGTAATAGATCCTAACACAGCTATGGCGAGGGAGGTAAGAGCAAGTAATTAAACCACTCCAGCTACTTAAAAAAACGCAGAAACTGTGCACAATTCACTGCATGTGTGTTTGCTGGACAATCTTTCTCTGACACTGAAGTTACAGCAGAAGCCCGCATTTTACTGGAGAAAATTAAAGCTGTAAACTAGTCACACTGTGGACCTTTGACCTGCTGGTGTGACATTGCCTCTCCTATCGGCTGCTATAATGATACTTAGATCTTTACATGAGCGTGTCTACAGAGCGAGTTTTCACCACCGCGTCTATCACGAATCAGCTGATCGCGGCTGCCGTTTATCAGTTTTACTCATCGGTGAACAGCACCAGAGTGTTCAAGCCAATCGCAGCCTTTTCTGTTGAGCATGTGACCAATCAGTTGTTTAATTTTATTTAGTTTTCTCTAGAATCCTGTGTGAACTGCAATCTCCATTTTAACCTAAAAATACAACTATAGTACAATCTCAAAAACGTACAAATAAAGAAAACGTTAGATGTTTAATCACTCTTTGGACCTTTGGGATCACTAGATTATGGCTTAATGAATTCATTTTCCGTGGAAAACCTCAAACGTACATTCTGTATTTTATTTTTGTTTGTCATTGTTAATTTTGTACTGACTTTTGATGTGCCTGTTGATGCAATCAGCATTACATAAAGCACTTTACTCAAAAAAAATAAAAAAAAAAAAAAAAAAAATATATATATATATATATATATATATATATATATATATATATATATATATATATATATATATATATATATCCCTCTTTTTTGTAGCTTGTACTATTTAAAACAATGTTTGATTTTGTTTTTTTGTTATATCCGTTTTTGTACTATAATTATGCTGAGTTTAATATATGGGGGGTTGTTCAAATCTCCAATCTAACATCTCCAGTAGTAAAAAGGATGCTTCCTCACAAACACCACTAATTATTCCTGCCAAATAAGCAGAGTGCCAAGCAGGTGATGATTTCTATCCCCCCAAAATATCCTGGTATTTCTGTGCGCGTGAGCGAGGAGGGGTGTTTGATGTTCCTGCTTCGCACATCAGCATTTATTTGCTTGACTGAAGGAGATGGTGATTATTGTAATAAGCCGGCCGCTGAGATGTTCTTCTGTGTCGAAGCAGGGCTTTAATTAGTCAGAGCAAAGTTTGGCAGTAATAAGCCACTCACGGGCCTATAGGGAACACACTTTCATGGTGTGTAAACAGCCGTCTGAGGCTTCTCATCCCCGTTCGTTTAATGCCTGTATTTGTTACAATGTGCTTTTATATAGCTATAAAGCACGCCGTGATTTCCAGAGAGAATAGCGAGAGGGTAAATGAGCGCAGGTTTTGGATGGTAATAAATCCTGAAAATCCTACAGTATATTCTGGGAGCCTGTTTGGGATGTGAAATTGTAGGCTGCCGAGGCACAGTCAGGCTACAGTTTTTAGTTACATCTGAAGCTTGCTTATAAGAGTACATTAAAAGTACATTAGGTTTGATTCTGAAACAAGCGTTAATAGCCGTTCACGACTCATTTTAACACTCATAATGTATTTCTGAGTGAACCAGGATGGTGGCGCAGGAATTGATTGGATTAAGGCTGAACGATATATCGTTTGAGCATCAATAATCGCAATGTGTGTTAGGGTTGGGCCGATAGATGATGCCATCGTCCATCGCCAATGGCCGACAAACTTCATGATTCTGAGCCGGCATTGCGATCCATTGCCCCGCTCCACATTTATATTGATATATAACTTATTATTTGCATGTCAACTTAATAGCAATAACGGTCTTTTCATGATCTGTGTTAAATTTTACATTTAGCTGCCGCTTGCACGGCTGACAGCATCGTGAGGATTAAATGAAGGATTATACAGTACATAAAATGCTTAAAATGTGTAGATTCAGTGGCAAACGCTGTTGCCTGCAAACCCCGTCCTACAGACTTTACAGTGAATGGCTTTAGTCATTTTTATAGCGGACTTGAAGCCCTTGGAAGTCTTTTATCCACTCTTGGAAAAGTGTAAATGGTGAATTAACATTCAGCACATGGTCACTAATAAGATGTGCCATTATTAGCAACTTTAGGTAAATCTGTCAGTGTTATTTTCATTCTCTCATCTTCAGCGATTCACATTTTCGCGGTTGTAGCTCCTGTCTTCTAAAGGCAGAAGGCATTGACTGAGTGATTGACAGCTGATATTAACCAATCATTCACGGTCAGTTCTAGAGCAGTGGGCCAATAAGAAGTGCACAAAGGCTGGGCAAGCATTGCGGGCTTTTTTACTACATAAATGTCTCCTAAATTTGCACACGCGGTGAGGATTTTGCAGTGAAAACAGTGACTATGTATGCACTCGCCCCAAATGCTTCTAAATATATTTTCAGGTCGCATTGACAAAATTTCGGGCGCATATGCGATCAAAACGGCTGAGCCCTAGCATCTTTACTTTTTATTATTTCCTCATGATAATAGTAATAAAATAAGGAAGTTATCATACATGAAAATACAAATTACAGTGAACTCCAAACGAACCCTCGTCTCCTCCACCTGGGTGGAAAAAGCTATTTAGAACGACACATATCACTGTGCCTATTCATGCCAGAGTCCCACGGAAAAAAGTGATTGACAGGTGGTAATTTGTGTGTAACTTTATGTATGGTTTGGTTATGGGTTGCATAGACCATGTGGGTCAGGTAGTGAAAACGGTAGACTATAATTAATAAATTTGTTATGAATTAATGATATTTAACCATAACCAAAATTGACTAAATACCTCCAAGACGAAGTAGAATTGACCATAATATAATTAAGTATAGTTAAATACATGAGACAGGTCTTGGTTCGCATTCAAACAATGTCTGCTGCAGTTTGAATGAAAAAAATTGCATCAAATGAAAACCAAAAACAAGAGGAAGGCTTTTATGCAAAAATGTAAACAATGCTGCGTCAAAAAACTAAATAGAAGTCGATGTTGAGGTCTTCATATTTTATTTTCAGCAATCAGGGTAATCATTTTCTTATATTTGTTTAGAAAACATTGAATACTTCCAAGACGATGTATAATTAGCCATGATATAACAAGACCTCTGTCGAACCTCTGTCTGAGAAACACTTTGATCAATTATATTACAAAATTGTTTGCTATTTTTCATTTTGTAATTGTTTTCCTGTTTGGAGTAGAAATGTGTATATTCAATACAAAGTATGAAGCTGATCAGTCATTTGAACTGAACAGTTTGCGGCATTCTTTTAACTAGGTGTGCCTGGAAAGGGTGAGTGTGTCGCACCACATACCCATCACTCCCAACATGCGCACGAAAGATAGCTGCGTGCCTCCAATGGATAACTTTGCTCGCTAAAAACTACCAGGAACAGCCCTTATTTAATAGCCTCAGTTAATCCAGTGTGCATGCATATAAGCCTCGGTGTACAAGTTCGGAACTTGAAACTAGCAGTTGGCGTAACTTTGTTTAGTTGCAGCATTTGTTTTTCAAGCAGGAACACTGTTAAGAAGCCTTTACGATTGATTAACCATGACGAATTAAAGCAGTGAAATCGATTAATCGTTGCATCCCTAATCCACTGAAATATTTTCTCAAAATTGAAAAATCTTGTTAATTTGATGGATGGGGCAAAATATACTAAGCCACACCCCCTTAAACGTTAATTTGCTGTAATTAGGAGGATGAGCGTAAAAATAACAATACAATTAAACAATCAAAAATAGGACATTTGCGGTTTAAACTATTTATTTAAAATGAGCTGAAACAGCACAATTCTTACGTTTTTTAGACAACTTAATAGTTTTATGTTTAATCCACTTAAATTTGTAAAAACTACTAAGTTAACTTAATTCCTTTATGTTGTCTCAACACGAATTGAGGCAGTAGAGCTGCTCAATTATGTCTTGGTCAAAATTGTAATCACGATTATTTTAAATGACTGTAAGCGATCCAAACGTTGACTAAAGTGAATAAGGACTAAATGTGTTGTTATTGTTTTTTTGTTTTGTTTTTTTGTTTTTTTTTGGGGGGGGGGGGGGGGGGGGGGGGGTGGGTGATGGGGTCCAAATTAGCCAAACTAGAAGTGTGAACATGCACCTGAAAAATAAAATGTTTTTCCAGCCTAAAATAAATTGTGGCATGCATGTTTGTGCATCAGATTACAGGCGACATCTGAGCATTTGGCAGAGGAAGAAGTCAAACTGAAGAAGCTGATAGACGGCACTTCTGCTCAATCTGGCACAGACGCGCAAACACACCATAAGGTGAGATTCAATGACTGACTGCATGATCAGCTCAACACACACGTCTGCTCATGTCAGCTTATTTATCAGGCGTCGCCACAGCGGAATGAACTACCAACACACTCATACACTATAGCCAGTTTTCGTTTACCCAATTTACCTATACTGCATGTCTTTAGACTTTCTTTTAGAGAGATTTCTCTTTTAGAGAGATTTATTATGTTGCAAATGATTTAACTTTTCAGATGCTTTCCTTAAAGAAACCTGGAAAGAATGCATCAGCTTTTCTTAAGAATCATTTGACATTGAAATCTGGAGTGATTATACTAACATCTTACATTTATTATCACTGAAGTTAATTATTTTTTACAATATTTAACAACAGGACATTTGTCTTCATTTGAAAAGAACATTTTACAATATTAGTTTTAATTACATTTTAAATCAAATAAATGCAGTCTTGGTGAACAGAAGAGACTCAAAAACCAAAAACCTTTAAAAAGAAAATCTTAGAGCCAGAACTTTTGAAGATAACAAACACATCAGGCACCTTAATGTCAAAACGAATAAGTTTGTGAATGACCCTTATTATATAAGGTGAACAAAACTTTTATTTTTTAAATACGACATCAAACATGTTTGATGTTTGACAGTAGTTTTATGACATTGATATCAAAAACATGTGAAAAATACAATCGATTTAATGTCAAAACCTTGATGTCCATTTGACATTTTGATGCTCTTTTAACCATCAAAATAACAAAACTAAATGTATTATAATATAAGAATTATTTTATTTATTTAAAAGCTTGAATTCCAAATTGACATTGGATACAATGTCCCTACATGCATGGAAACTACTTTGGTCAAAATGACATCAAACTGACATCTAACACCGCTGTCAAAAATGTATTACAGGAAAGTAAACCTGTAATCCTTTTTCACTCGTTTTTTTATACCAATGTTATGTCGTTTTGACCAAGGTAGCTAATTGACATCAACTCAATTACTATTTTTTGACATGTTTTGTGACTTTTTATTGACATCAAGGTGCTCGCTGGGAGGTTTGCGAGTGACTCTTATTATAAATAGTGAACAAAACTACTATTTTTTTGAATGCAACATCAAACATTTTGTCAGCATTTTTATTCGCAGTTCACTCTATAATAAACATCTCTGAAATCATTATCAACTACTTATAAGCAGCAAAAATGGAATGTTGTATTTTATGCTCATTACCATCGCAACAAACAGCCTTGTATGGAGGTCATCTAATCCAAAAGCAAACGTTTTATTTTGACTTGAAAAATACACCGCACGACTGCTAAATCTTGACTCCTGTAAGATGTTGACTTCTTCCCATTCATATTGCTTTAAAATCCTCCACTGATCTTCTTAAAATAGCCTCCTTTTTTGCTATATTTAGGAGTGAACTGTTAATACGCTTGTTTTAATGAAGTTCTATATTTCTGAGAGCTCAAATATGGTTTATAATCATGAAGAAAAATAAATTCATTAGAAGAGCAGTATGAATGTTAAGTTTTTGAGTTTGGCATTAATTAAACACCGTCTGCATTGAATAGTGAATATGAATAATACAGTGTTGGCTTGACTCCACCTTGTGGCCGCTGAAGCTGATGTTTCTGTCTGTTAGTCAATAAATCTTGAAATAACCTTCAATTTGTTTTTAAACTGAAAATAAAAGATATTATAAAAAGACTTATAAAAGATTAAAAAAAACTCTAATTACCTAATTAGAGTGAAAAATATTAGCGGTTATTAATGAGCAAATGGACGAGCTTCACATGAATTAGATGACTGATAATATTTACAAAAATAGTGGAATGCTTTTATGCTTTTTTTATGCTTTTAGTTATAAAACAATATAAAAATTACACAAATATGTCTTGGCTAAATTGTACAATCAAATTAAAATGTTTCATATTACAGGTCATTGATATTTTAAATGGTTCCTATTAACTACAGTAGCTACTCAGATTTGGCTATATTTTAAATCAGTTAATAATCATAAATTATCACGTTTTGTTACTTTACATTTAGTGGCTTTAACTATACTGTAACATTTACCATAATCCTCAATAGAAACAGAAATGCAGGCTACAATATAAACACTATACTAGGGCTGCACGATATATCGTTTCAGCATCGAAATCGCGATGTGCGCATCCGCGATAGTCACATCGCAGGAGGGTGCAATGCAAAAAAAAAATAAATAAATAAATAAATTATATATATATTATGGGTGGAGCCGAACCGAAATACGGTATTCGGAAAAGCAGGAATAGCGTGTTTTTACAAATACTTATTTCAAACAATACTTGATAAATTATTTGTATTTGGGAACAAGAAAAACATTATATCAAAAAGCTGCGTTTCCTCATGAGACCGCACTGCATGCCCGCGTGAGTGAGTGAGTTAGTGAGTGAGACGTTCAGGAGTCGGTGGGCGGGGTGGGGCCGGGGTAAGGAGACTGAGCAGGCTGCTTCTCTATACAGCAACAGAGAAGGCTTGGCAGAGCGAAAAATACTTTTCTGCATTACTATTTTTGTTTATTTTATCATACTAAAATAACACGTGACAGAAGTTCACTCAAAAGTGAAAGTTCTTTCTGTTATTAATTACTAACACTCCCGTCATTCCTACTACTTTCAGAACATACATTTTGATATTTTACTATATGAAAATGCAATGCAGTTGTGAAAATTGAGAAATTAAAGCAATACAGAGATCTGGTCCCCGCGTCAGGTCAGGGTGCACCTGTAACCTTAAAAACGCAGACGCGGCGGAGGCGCACTAAACTCACACGGGAAAGAACTGGGCATTCAATTCATGTTTTAGTGAAATAATTCTTTAAATACAGCTCTTTTGATCTCTAAAGGGGAAAAAAGCAAAAGAAATTTGTCGTTAAATTAATTTTAGCAAAGACGCAACTGCCTGTCATTTTCACATTCGTTTTTCAGTTAGGGATTTGGTCTATTAGAGTAACCTAATAAAATTGTTTTGTTGAACACTGTAGTCTACACAATAATCGATATTATAATTTATTATATACATTAGCTATTATTAAAACTAAACTATACAATTGATAAAACAAAACCCTTTTTAATGTTTGCTTTCATTTTGACACCGCTTACAGTTGTAATAAGAAACATCACATTATGCAGAAGCATGCAGTCTCAAGTTAAAAACACCTTTTGAGTTTAAAGATGATCGGCCAGCCAAGTCAAGTTTACAGTGTCATAAATGAAATGGGTAGCATGAGTAAAGGGGATTTGCCCAGCACACAACCTAATGCGCTGCAGGTAGGCTGAATGATAATCTTTAAAAATATATAGGCTATGCAATACAAAACTTTAAACATTTAATTATTTTTAATGAAAAGAAAAGAAATCAGGAGAGTAAAATATAATTTAAACCACTGGTCTGGCGCTGATACTTTATTGTTTGTATCCAGAAGAAGGGGAAAAAAGCAGATGAAAACCTGGCTGAGGAGACGGCGATAACATATCAGTTCTTCAGCAAAGATCACGACATCATTGTGATGCGTTTATCATACAACGCAGTTCGTGTTTATAATCATTAATATTAACTAGTATTAATTCTCTCTCTAGACTTAGTTTTCGGGCTTGTTCTTGTCGGAGCAATATAGCCTCGGCTTATTGCACGTACGAATCCGATTGTGAAGAATGATTAAGCGCTTGCATTTTTTATTGCATCCTTTTCGCAAGTTATTCATTTGTTTTGTTTTTTAAGTGGTGCGAACATTATTTACTGGCAAACATGTTCCTCGATCTCGTACATCAACAAATAATGTAGCCTACTTAAGTTAATTTACCTTTTGTGTAAAAATTAAGGAATAACCGAATTTAATATTAATAAATAAAACATCCGTATAAACGTACATGTTTATTTTTTAACTTTCGTTAATAAAACAACACAAAACTGTTTATAAATATTGTAGTTAAATATTAAATTACTTTAACTGCTTGAAACTGTATAATAATAACAATTAAACGTTTATATATAACATTTTTAAGAACTTAACAAATAGTCTAAATGGCACTTTACTAATCAGTGTAATAATAATATAAATATTAATAATTATAAGTAAAAAGAAAATATTAACCTAGTAACAATATAAGTCAGATGTTTAAAAAAACAGCGTAGTTTCTCTCCACCTTTTGTAGTCATATTTTAAATTATTTGCCAGAAAAACTAACATGTTGACTTTGTCCGGTTTAAGTGAAGAATGGAGTTATAATGTTTCCAGCAATACACTGTCAGACGGTGTGCTTGTAGCGAAAATGCACAGACAGGCTACTTTTTCACAACCATGCGAGAGAGGACTTCTCCTTCTGTTCCGCCGCCCGCATTTCTCGCAACGCAGGTTTCTCTACTCTGCAGAGCGGCGCGTTCTTAGTTACCAAATAGCCTATGCTCAATTTCTCGTCAATGTCTTCCATTTATCACTTTCTCTTTTGTATCTGGCCATTTTTGCAAATGCCTCTGCCATGCCTGGCTGAGCTGGGCTTCTGCGTTTAGAAGACAGGAGTTGATTAAGCCTACATGGCTTTTTTTCCCTCGCCGTCAATCGCCACTATCTTGCATGGTTCGGGACCCGTGGATCTGCGTATCGATGGATTTGCTCCTCAGTGTTTGGACTCTCAGCACTCAGCAGTGAATATTAAAACACACTTTACTTAAAACCCCCATACAAAAAGCTTAATCCAAATTGATTCGTTCACCTTTCTTGGCACGAATCCAAAATGTTCCCAGATGTAAGAGTTCGTTTTCTAACAAGATTCATGGTTGAACTTGAACTTGCTGAATCGCGCCTAATGTTATATTCTAACAGATATGTAATACTTGGCAACATAACAGTAATTTGTGTTTTAAAGTGCGTGACTTCATGTACTACGGCCGGTGGCAATGGACAACCGAGGTGGCAATGACCACCGCGGTCACAGCCCTAGTTTTAAGTAAATATATATATATATATATATATATATATATATATATATATATATATATATATATATATATATATATATATATATAATATCGCAATATATATCGCAGGGGAAAAAAATATCGCAATGTCAATTTTTTCCAATATCGTGCAGCCCTACACTATACAGTAAGAACATTTATGTAGGCTTATATCCTATAAAGACACATAATATGAAATGGGACCATTTTAATGTTATGCTTTAGCTTTAACACTTTGGATTAATGCACTGCAGCTTTGAAAATAGTTTATGGCTTTTCTATTGACCTTATTTTTTATGTACTCATTCACTTCTATTGATTTTTAGCTGTTAATAATGCTTGTTAGTACATTTATGTTAGCTAATAACCTACTATATAAACACACCTAATTAGAAATGGGACCATTTTAGTGTTATGCTTTAGAAACTATAGCAATTTGGATTAATACACGCACTGTAGCTTTTAAAATAGTTTATGACACTTTTATTGACCTTATTTTTACGTACTCATTCACTTCTGTTGTTTGTTAGATGTTAATAACAGCTTGTTAAGCTACTTGATGGTGTGTATTGATATTGTCTTATTACACTTTTTGAAATAAAGGTACAAAAGCTGTCACTGGGGTGGTGCATTTTCAAAATATATACTTACCTTTCAGGGTTGTCACAATACTGGAATTCGGTAACATTCAATACTGAAATTTTAAAAACGTCCATTTCCCCACTAACATTTGAGCGATATTGAGCACAATTCTTAAAAACAGCTGATTTGTCATTGTGTTCACTTGCTCAACAGAAAGAACTCTGATTGGCTGTGAAGGTCACCAAACTCACCACTGTTTACTCAGTGTAACCACATGGACACTGATTGTTTTAAAGTCACACCAATCAGCTGGTTTGTCTATGAGCTGACATACGAGCAACCCACTGATGAATCATGGCTTTAAAGCACACCTTTGTTCCTGTATCTGTGGTTACACTCAGTAAACATTGATGACCTTCGACCAATCACAGTCATTTCTGTTGAGCATGTGAACACAATGGCAAATCAGCGGTGTTTAAGAACAAGTCTAAATGTTAACGGAAATGGACCTTTTTAAAATTTCAGTATCGATTAATACCGAATTCCAGTATCCTGACAACACTAGAACCTTGAAGGTCCACATTTGTATCTTCAAGGAACATATTACCTAAAGAGTACAAAAGTGTACCTTGTGGTACCTTTAAGGCATGGGTCTCAAACTGGATTCCTGGAGGGCCGCAGCTCTGAACAGTTTAGCTCCAACCCTTATCAAACATCACTGATCAAACTAATCAATTCAATTCAATTCAGCTTTATTTGTATAGCGCTTTTACAATGTAGATTGTGTCAAAGCAGCTTCACATAAATGGTCATAGTAACTGGAACAGTGTGGTTCAGTAACTGGAACAGTGTGGTTCAGGTTTTAGTGTTTAAGTTCAGTTCAGTTCAGTTTAGCTCAGTTCAGTGTGATTTAATCATTACTGAGAGTTCAAACACTGAAGAGCCAATTCATCGATGCGTAGCGTAATCAAGGTGTTCAAGACTACTAGAGACTATTAAGCAGGTGTGAGTTGGAGGTGGTAGGACCTTAAATCTGCAGCCCTCCAGGAATTGAGCTCGAGATCATTGCTTTAAGGTATCAGTGTGGACCTTTTATGGATGAAAGCTTTTGTACCTTTATTTTTAAGAGTGTAATAATACAATATCAATTTGCACCATCAAGTAGCATAACAAGCTGCGATTACAGTCTAAAATTAATAGAAGTGAATGAATATGTAAAAATAAAGGTCAATAAATGCCATAAACTATTTTCAATGTCATGAAGACAATTGGTTGTAGAGCAAGTAGTTTGACAGTTTTCTGCCATTTATTATTCCTAGTCAACTGAATCTAAATTTCTAAAACAAAATCCCAAAAACGAGCGCACTTCACCATTGCAGGATGAAAGTCAATATATCACACTGGAACTCTGCAGTATTACTTGAGAAGGCTGAAAAATTGTAGCACGTGGTAATGAAGTCGAGTAGGAAACTTCTCTAGTGTTGAGCTGTTCCACCATAAATGATCCATGACTGGGATGAAATATTAACCAGCAGAATGAGGCGCTTTAACAGCTAAAGAGTGTGACGTGTGCTCTTTAACGACCACGGTTGACCTTTTCTCTCTGTTTGACCAATAGGAGGAGCCGCTGCTGGAGTGTGTGGAAACAGGTGAGTGTGTGCGTGTTCTCTGAGCCGAACGCCATCTGTGTGTCTGATTCACTTACACTGCTGTCCATCTCATTAATATGCAATAGAATACTGCTGTTATTTTATGTTGAATTAAATCCTTGTTAGCTTGTTTGCAGTAAGGTTCAATTTGATAACATTAGCTATCATGAACTGTTAGCAATACGTATTGATCTAGAGTATAGTGTTGTTTTAATTTAAGAAGTTATGAAATAAACTTTAGGTAATCAGCCAACAGGAATTAACAATGATCGATTTAATATGAAAATAATACTTGGATATTTGTCATTTTTATGCTTGGAGGCACCAAACTTATTTACAAATATTGTAAATAATTATTCTTTATTTAAAATAAAATGGTCACATTTTAATATTAGTTAATTATAGTTAATGTATTTGCTAAGATCAACTAGAATAAACAATACAAGCATGGCATTTAATAATCATAGTTCAACATTATTAAAATCCAAAGTTGTGCTTGTTAACATTAATGCACTGTGAGTTGATAAAAATGAATAATGTTTATTATTAAAGATGAATACTGTAATTAATGTATTGTTATGTTTTTGTTTGTAAATGCATTCATTAACCTTATTGTAAAGTGTTATCAAAATATATTTATATTACAATATTTTCTAAAGGATCATACTGAAAAATCAGCTTTACTGTTATATGTTACATTTTAAAACGTTTTTAAAATAGGCATTTTGAACTATAAGAGTACTTAATCGTAATGCTGTTTTGATGTATTAATGTAATAGTAGTACTGTTTTACAGCACATTGAAAACATGAAAAAAATATATATGCAGACCTTACACTTAAAAAATAAATAACAATTAGCTAATTCAACCTGAGGGTAAAGTCTATCTTAGGCTTAATTAAAGAATAATTTAACCAATAGACCATAAGAGGGTTTTTAAAAGACAATACCATTCATAATATCAAAATAATCTGGCCAATACTTTATTTTAAGGTCACAATTCATGCTCTTAAACCAATAACTAAGACTATTGGCTCAATAAACTACTAATCAGCTGCATGTTAATAGATTGTAAGGCAGTGGTTGGGTTTAGGTTTGTTTAGGGATGTAGAATAAGATCATACCTTATAACTACAGCCAAAATCTGGGAACATTTTTTACTTTTTTTTTTTTTTTTTATTCTGCAGATTTATGTGGAATGATCTTTGGAAGTATCGTAACTTAAAAACGTAATTTAATAAATTGAAAAAAATATTACCTTTTTAACTTTTAATGTTTACAATGCAAATCCAATTAGATGCATTTATTTGGTAAACAAAGCAAGTCTCACCTATAATAGATCCACTAAAAGACAGAATATATTTCTTTACAAATCGTATTGTAAATAAATCATATTTTCATATTTTTCATTAATATTACTGAAATTTATTTAAAAACTGAATAAATATAAATTTACAGTAAATAAATAGACTCAATGATGGGCTAATAATCTGCAAATTTCTCCGCATGCAGATTCCATGTGGGCCTACATATAGCTCCTAATAAACAGTTAATATTGCAATAATAAGATAATAAGTAAGTAGTAAATGGCGTGAAATGTGACTTTATAGAAAGCGTTTTCAATCATTTTTGTTTCTGATCACACAGCAGTTGCTGAGACGACTTCTAATGGACCCATTGTGGAGAACGGAAAAGAGGAAAAGCAAGGTATAAAATATCCAGTTATGCATATATATTCTCTTTTCTTAGACAGCTGGTAGAGTGCCATCTGAAAAACCCAAAATGATATTGTTTTCAATGAGAGTTAGCAACTCTCAATACTAGATTATCATCTGTTCAATTATATTTGTTTTAAACTGTTGTTGACAGTAGATCTTTAACCTTTCTGTGGCTTAAATGACTTTCGAGAGCTATAACCAGGGCTGCCAACTCTCAATAGTATTCTCACGCCAAAAATCCACTTTCTCATGCATACCACTCCCCCCCCCCCACCCACCCACCTGCTTGCTTACGATCACCTCGCCACCAACACCCATTTGAAGAGGCGTTTGAAATGCAGAGCACAAGGGCTGTTGACAATTCTGGAGGACATTAATAATATAATAACACAAAGACTGAATTGGTTAAAGGAGTTTTAGAATGACCAAAACAACATTTCTGATGTTTTAAAATGTAGTCAGCCTGCTGGTTTATCTATCCACACACATTTTTATCATCACATGACCTTTTTTAAGGCACATACTGGAATTTGTTCGGTAAAACTGTTTTCATCATAGTTTAGACGCATTTTTCTTATCGAATAAAAAGTTTATCCTGCTCAGTTATGCGCATACATTCTTTATGTGAATTTTTCTACATGTATGTGCATATTGGCGTTATATCCAAATATAATGAATATCCAAAATGGAAACAATGATGGAATTTTGTTCCTTCTTGCAGTAAACTTTTGCCTGTTTGCTGATTGAACTCGACTGCTGTCTTTATCCTCGGTGTGAATGGGCTATAATCTACATCTGGCTGTTCTCCAACCATCACCTCTTTTCTTCCCATCTCCCTGGCTGCTTTACTTTCTTTCCTCTATACTTTAATATTCATGAACAAGCCTTTAATATTCTATCAGTTATAGAATCAAAGCATCGCCTCGCCAAATCAAAGACAGCTTCCCTATTGCTATCATGTACGAATATCAAAACTGAGGCTCATTTCTGATTCTCGCTGTTGTTTTTTTTTTTGTTTGCAGATGATTCTGTGCATGCTGTGAATCACGAGGAACACACGGACGCAAAGACAGAAACAGACAATGAAACATCTTCAGCCGTTACTAATGGAAATGTGGAAGTCAACTCTTTTGTTAACGGCTTCTCCAGTCACCCCTCTGAAGGAATAGGAGCTGCCGGCGTAACCATGACCTTCCTTGGGTTCAAAGAAGCAGAGCCCGGACAGGGAGTAGATGAGGATGATGATGGAGGAGCCATAATCCGAGCAGAAAGAGTCATCATCACTGATGAAGGGGAAGAAATCCCAGAGGAAGAACTGACAGGTGATAAAAACCAAGACGGAAGCACTGAATCAATGGCTTCAAAAGAAGAAACCGAAGACGAACTGGAGAAAGCTGAAGATATGTCCGCTGAAGAGATTGTTTTGGATGTGGAAGGTGAAAAGGAGCAGGAATCGATTGATACGCAAGTCCAAAATGTAACCTTAGAAACTTCTGCTGATTTGAATGAGGAAGGTGAAACCGAAAAGGAGCATGAATCTGCTGATACACAAGTGCAAAGCGTAGATACAGAGGCTATGCAGGTTTCAGTGAATTTCACAACACAACCTTCTCCAGTAACCAAACCAAAAGTGGAAATAAAAGTAACAGAATCAAAAATCGAAGAAGCTCTAGCCTCCACACGAATCTCCGTCAGCCAGTTCCAAGAAGTTCCTCTGGATGAGTCCAATGTAGGAACCGAAAAACAGCAGGTCGAACAAGAGCCTCTGCTGATCTCCAAAACAGCGACCCAGCTGGACACCAGCCTCCCGAACCGAGCAGAGGAGACAGGAGGACCAAAGCGAAAAACCTGCCAGTGCTGTTCCATCATGTGAACGATCTGCTGAAGGTTGTTTGCTTCATGCCTGTTACTTTGTATCAAGACATTCTGATCCTCAGCTGTTTCAATGCTACTTTAAAGCGGCGTCAGAGTGTTTATAATGTACTGACGCATACCAGACTCACTTTGCCCTTAGTGTGTTGAAATATGATTTATAAGAAGATGCACACTGCCTTGCTGGAAAGGACTGGAACGTGTGTTTGTTGTTGGATAATGTGTTTCATTTCCCAGCCTCTGGTGTCTGATTAAGATGCTGTTTTTATGCTTGGCGACTCTTGAGTGTTTGGCTGACGACCCACAGAGGCCTTGACGGTTTTAACACTAGCATATCAAAATATTTTGTTTTTATAAATGCCGTGGGATTCAACCCACGGGGGTAATTAATAGGTCCTACAATAGTTGTGGGGTACTCTGTTATAAACCACTTGTGTGCCTTGATTATGAATCAAAACAAAGAGATGGAATGGTTGCCTGTGATTTTATAAGTGTTGATTTTTTTTGTTTTGTATTGCTGATTGAGTTGAGTTTTGATTGCTTTTATTGCTGTTACAGTGCCTCCAACTGCCTGACAGAAGTGTATTTAAACTTTATAGGCATAGTTCACTCAGAAATTTAAAAAACGTCATATTTTTATGAAGAGCAAAGGGGTTTAAAACTACTTATGAACAAAATGAAATCTATACAGATTTGAAAAAACATGACAAAAAATTAATCAATCAAGAGAAAAAAAATCAAGTAGTTTCACAGATTTATGTTTTTTTCAGGAATGCACTGATCCCGATACTTGGATCGGATATCTGTTACGATACTGCATATTTTTGCTGGATCGGCGATCGACCAGCAGGTACCGATCCAAATCCGATCTTGCATGTGTGCTATATTCTGTGCAATTTATAAAAGCCATGAAGGCAGCCTATTATAAGGGCCTAGGAATACAATATCTTAAATGCTCTGAAGCCATTCTATAGTTTAATGTGAAGTACAGACTAATTTTCAGGTTGTTAAATTCATGTTCAGTTCAGCGCTTCCCACTGCCGCGCCTGTCAGTCATTCTCCATTCATTCACAATTCAAACTTATGACAACTCGAAAAAATTCTCCAAGACCATTTGTTCCTGTTATTATAAGCAATCAGTGGAGAAATACATTTAGTTTTGCATTAAATGGTCTCATTCTGACCTGAAACAAGGAGATCATTGCGGTTTCTAAATCATATTGCTCTTTGTCTGTTAGATCAGCAGATTGCATTTGCAACACTGAGGGTTCTTACCTGCTCTTCACACACAAAGTAGGCCTACCTGAAAATTTACACTAGAAAAGGCTTAATAATACATTGGACAGATCCTAAACGCACTGATTTCTCCCCCTTGTGGTGCTGTTTTGAAAGTGTTAGCAGATACCAGAGGGCTGCGCGCTGTGTCTCAGTAATGCATCAAACGCGTCATTTATGCACCGACTGCGCAGACGCGATGTGCACATTCCGTAAGATTATTCTTTAATATTAAAAGTTTCTGTTCTCTCATCCTTCTGATTAAGTTTATTCTTTATACGTTCAGTGCTGTGAATAGTTTGTAAAGCCTGGCTCATTGTGGTCAAAGTAGCTAGTAATAAATGTGAAACTGACGGGCGCAATATGGATTTTCATTATCAGAAAATATTTTATTTAATTTAGCCTAATATAGGCTATTCTGATACTAAATATTTCACTGTAATTTTATTTATATTAATATTTTATTTAACAGACAAGTTTGTGTTTTCATTAGGGTCAATAGTGGTGACCTTTTATAGATTTCAAAGAAAAATCTTAATATTAATAAAAGAAACAACAGATCAATGTCATAATGATTGCTTAAATAATGTAGCTTAGTTCACAGCAAGCATCATGTTTTGAGTTAGATTGTGCCGTCTGTCATTACAGTGGGTTTATACAGTTGAAGTCAGAATTATTAGCCCCCCTGAATTATCTGTGCCCCTGTTTATTTTTTTCCCCAATTTCTGTTTAATGGAGGGAAGATTGTTTCCACACATTTCTAAGCATAATAGTTTTAAAAACTTATTTCTAATAACTGATTTATTTTATCTTTGCCATGATGACAGAACATAATATTTTACTTCATATTTTTCAAGACACTTCTATACAGCTTAAAGTGACATTTAAAGGCTTAACTAGGTTAATTAGGTGAACTAGGTAGGTTAGGGTAATTAGGCAAGTTATTGTATAATGATGGTTTGTTCTGTAGACTATCGAAAAAAATTAGCTTAAAGGGGCTAATAATTGTGTCCCAAAAATGTTTTTTTTTTTTAATTATTAACTGTTTTTATTCTAGCCAAAGTAAAACAAATAAGACTTTTTCCAGAAGAAAAAATATTATCAGACATCCTGTAAAAATTTCCTTGCTCTGTTAAAAATCATTTTTAGAAATATTTAAAAAAGAAGAAAAAAATCAAAAGGGGGCTAATAATTCTGACCAACTGTATGTCTGTTATTTTTACTAAAGAAGATTTATTATTTTAAATGATCACCACTATATAAACTGCATTATGCTTTTAAAAAACATCAAAAAAAACATCAAAAAAAAAAAAAAAAAAACGGCACAGTATTGGGATCGGATCTTTATTAGTCGATACAAATGAACTTTGCTATCAGGATCGGATCCAAAAAAATGGTATCAGTGCATCCCTAGTTTTTTTTTTTTTTTTTTCTTACTGTACATTGAACACAAAAGAAGATATTTTGCAGAATGCTGGAAACCAATAGCCATTAACTTCTACTATTGCTTCCGGTTTACAAAACATCTCTTTAAAACAAAAAATTGAAAGGTTTGGAACCACTTAAATGATGACAATTAGAATTCTAGGGTGAACTATGCCTGTTTATGACACTGACAACATTGCAACATATAGGCTCATTCTGAAAATGAAGCCCCATATACATTTCTGGAGACCACGGATTATGTAGCTGGAAGTACATATGGCTGCGTTTAGTCTTTAAAACGAACACTACAGGGCATTATGACGCTGTTCATTTTCAGACTAGCAGCTGACCGCTTACCTCCATCTAGACGTCTTTCCCGCTGTTACCAGGTTTCCCAGTAGCTCAGCATGTACATCAGTGGACTTGAGACGCAGAGAGGAGCTGACCAAGAAGTCGGGGTTCAAGTCCAGCGAAGAACGGTTCCTGAAAGCAGTAAAAGAAAAAAACAGAAGTCAAAAAATATAATAAACAAGTAAATAACAGGGTGAGAATGTGGTAGAATCTGAAAACGTGCTAAAAATCAAGGTGCCGCAAGGGCTTTTCTATTTTCTTTTTCTGGAAAACTGTGGGTTGGGTTTAGGGAATTGGGTTGTCGGGTCAATCTGTGCTTGGAAAACACTTAGTTTAGGGAAGGAGGAGGGTGGGTCAGTCGATCGGTCAGTCAGTCGACAGCAGCCTCTGGTGCATGTACGCGAAAAGAGCAGGTGTGAATGGCACTCGTGAGAGGAATTTGACATCACAAAAAGCATACACAAAGGCCTCGGCGGATTCGCGAAAATAAAAACGGCTAAAAAAACTTTAAAAAAAAAAAAAAAACTTATCTCCTGAGACATATTTGGCACTCTCCAGAAATGTAAATAGGGGTACGTTTTCAGAATGAGCCTGGGTTGGTTCACCCAAAAATAAAAAAGGATGCCATTATTTACTCAACACAAAAAAAACATTGGATACTGGTAACCATTGACTTAAATATTATTAAAAACAAATAATATGGAAGTCAATGGTTACAGGTTTTCAAAATTTCTTAAGTTTGAAACAATTCAAGGATGATTAAATTGACATTTTTGGGTGAACTACCCCTTTAATTCTCCTACTGACATTTCTATACACACTGCTTTGTTAATAATCATTTAAACTGTGTGATAGCAACCACCGTATCCATATGTAATCAATATTATTCAAAGTTTTCAGGAACATAATTGTTTTATTCAGCATAAACAGTTTGATGCAAATTCTCAGTGCCTTAACTGAGCTCCTGTACAGAAGAAATAAAGTGCTGAATGAGCACAAGCAGTGAGGATTTTGTATAGAATGTTTACAATGGAAAAGTTACAGGATTATTAAACTAATCTGATGAAATTTAATCAAAGGCTGTCTATTCTTCTTACTCGAGACCATGAAAAAAGTAAGCATAAAAAGAGAAAATAAGCCTACTGTCATAAAACAGCATTCTTTTATGTATCTAAATTATGAATAAAAGAGAATCAAACAGAAATGCCTTTAAAAAACCAAACAAAAACAACAGCAAGCCCTCTTTCATCAAAACAAATGAAAAAGAATACAGTATATTCTACACTGCAGTGCTGAGTTTCACTTTTTGCATGTTTATATTCAACTAATTTCCAATTTATCAGCATGGCTTACTGCATTAAATATCACAGACTATTATTTTTGGAAGTTTTGGCACATCCAATTGTTGATTTCATCAATGCATTGGCAGAGGGTGTCAATGGGGCTGTAGTCATTAGGCAATAAGGCTAGGTAGATCTGAGTGTCGTCAGCAAAGCTGTGGTAGGAGATTTGGCTCTTTCTCATTATTTGGCTCAGAGGAAGCATATAAGGGTTGAACAGGAGAGGTGCCAGGATCGAGCCTTGTGGGACTCCACATTTCATGAGTGTCCATCTCAACCTATGGTCACCTATAGTGACATGCTAACCTCCACCTTCAAGGTATCTAAACCTTTTGAGGACTGTGCCAGACAGCCCAACCCAGTTTTTCAGCCTATCCAGAAGTATGCTGTGATCGACAGTGTCAAATGCAGCACTGAGATCGAGCAGTACCAGCACCAGTACCATCATTAGCCCCTTTCACACAGTGATACCGGTAAATATCTGGAAAATTTCCGGAACGACTTTACCGGTATATTCAAAAAAGCGCTGTTCACACAGGCGAGGACGTTACGGAAATTTCCCGGAAAAGAGCATTCACACATCCATTCCAAAATACTGGTAAATTCTGACATCATTCACCACAAGTGAGCTTTAAACGGCTGCGCTTGTGTTTGTAAACATTTGACTAAATTACAAACTCTGTGGATGATCAATATTGTGAACAACTTTCGCAGGATCACTTTCGCATGTCGAGATGTTCATATTATGTGCGTGTGCAGGCGCTCACAGGCTGTTTCACAGACACACGCAAAGCTTGAAGGTAAACAAACAACGGCTTATCATAAGCATCTCATCGATAATTATTTACACAGTTGGCATAAAGAAGAACATATAAACGTGATCTGACTAATTTCTAGCAGCTAAATGTGTCTGGAAAAATATTCAAAGGCTTTTATTCTCACAAACCACGTGGACGTAAATGCGTCTGACTGTTGTGATTGGCTAAAGCAGACGTCTCACGTCAGCACGTTCTAGACGTGCACGCGCTTATCATGGCAATCTTCCTTCTGCATTCACACAGCGCAGCATTCCGGTAAATTGCCGGTAATGTTACAACTTCTATTTCCGGAAAATAGCCAGAACGAATTTACCGGTATTTTCAAAAAGGACCTGTTCACACATACAACCTTTCCGGAAAATTGCCGGCAATTTTCCGGAAAGGTCTGTATGTGTGAAAGGGGCTATTGATTATCTTTATAAGGGCGCTCTCTGTACTGTGATGTGCTCTGAAACCAGATTGAAAATTGTCTAAACACCCCTTGAAGAACTTGTTAACCTGGTTAAAAACAACTTTTTCAATGATTTTGTCAATGAAAGGGAGATTTCACTATTATAACATGAACGGTATCATGTTATGATAAAGATAGAATGTGGCAATAAGATCGTAACTGTACTGTTTTTTTTTTTACATGAACAGTAAATCATGAATGCCATTATAAATGTATTTAAACATGTGCTTGTTTGTTGTAAAACTTCACAATAATGACAAAAAATATTAATTTGTGCATCTCCTTACTTCCGTGTGCAGCCATGCTGCCGTTGTAGATGGTGTGGTCTGAGAAATTTTTTTACCTCTTGGTTTCGAGTGTGGTCCTGAAAAATCACTGTTTCGAGGGCTATCTAGCACTTCCACTTATTCAATTCAATTCAATTCAGCTTTATTTGTATAGTGCTTTTACAATGTAGATTGTGTCAAAGCAGCTTCACATAAATGGTCATAGTAACTGGATCAGGGTAGTTCAGTTTTTAGTGTTTAAGTTCAGTTGAGTTTGGCTCAGTTCAGTGTAGTTTGAAATCATTACTGAGAGTCTAAACATTGAAGAGCAAATTCATCGACGCGTAGCTTTGCAGATCCTAAACCATGCAAGCCAGTGGCGACAGCGGAGAGGGGAAAAAAAACTTTACCAATAGAAGAGTGAAGAAAAAAAACCTTGAGAGAACCAGACAGTTCGGCACAACCATTTTAATTTCTCCGCAGGCCAAAAGTCTTGTGCAGAGCTGCAGTCTCAGCGGTGGAGGCTGGAAGCTCAGCCCTATGCCTTCAAGCTTAAGAGAATTGGGACACCTCTACTCCTTCACATGAACACGCAAAATGAGAGGTAAACGAGAAGGGCTTAGGGGTAGAATTGGGATTGGGCCTAAAAATCACAGTGAACAATTATTAATAAGTTAAATAAAAGCAGTCATTTATCACTAAATATGCTATCATTGATTTTCCTCTTATGTTGACGCATAACAGTAATGATCATTTTTGCAAATAAAAATTAAAATCTATCTTTATAAACCATCTGACGGCAATAAATACAGTAAAACTAGATTGTTTATAAAAGATCTGAGTAAGCCTAAAAGTTCTATACGGAAAGAGATCCCCGGCTTTCACTGTTCAAACTCTGACTCTGAGCTTTCAGAGCTGTTTGGATTAGTGAAGCAAGGCCCGTGAAAAGATCTGCGCAGATTTTAACCTTCATTACTAAGCAGGGGGTGGAGAGAGAGAGTGTGGGAGAGTTGAAGAGAGAAGGAAACCTGGGAAAGAAAGAAAAGAAAAGCAAGAGAGACACAATTCACAAAGCTTCTTGGTGTAACAGGTGGGCGATTTCAATTTTTTGTGTCTTTCAGCTGACCTCCATCTGTCTGTCATTTCTTATATCTCATCAGCTGGTAGGCCTTTTGTCAATATTTATGTTGTTTATATGTGTAAGAATGGGCTATGAAGTCTAAATAGCTCTTTGTAATTTTACATGACAATGTCAGGAATTATTACTTTATGAAAAGACAGACTTGTATATTGCAGGATTACTTAAATGTAACATCTGTGTTGTTATTTACAAAGAGTTAGCATAACAAATGCAAGAAATGAACTTATGTATATTTAATGAAAGCTATATTATGCATTGTTTGAGTCTTGTGTATGTGATTTGTGGATTTAGGTAGTGTTCAGCAGTGTTGGGTGTAATAATAAGTAACAAAGTAACTAGTGACAGTAATTCGATTCGAAATTCGAGATTCGATTCATAACATAAGGGAGTGTTTTATTTTTAGCTAACTTAATTAGTTACTTAAAATATTCTTGCCTAAAATACAATTTATAAATTTGCAGGAGATTAATGTTGATATATCACACAGGGTATGTATGAAATATGGTGTCATTGTTACTTTTAAGTGATAAATAAAACTAAAAGAATTCTAATAAAGCTAAAGTTTCAATTATATTCTACATACTTTCAGATTTATAAGGGTTTTAAGTTGTATTTATTTAATAAATATATTGTAAAAAAAATAATTATTGAGTAATTAAGCTACTTTTCACACCTACTAATTAGAAAGTAATTTAAATAAAAATTATAATAAGAAATTCATTATTTTTCTATGTAACAACACTGGGGTTCACTATAGATAGCAATTGTTCGACCAGGTTTTGTGTAGATATGTATATATTGTGTTATATTTTATGTTTGTTTTCAATTCAGTCTTGATTATATTATTAACTTGATTATATATTTTGTGCAACTCTGTATTGTTTCTAATTCTTGAGGACACTGAGTACCACAAGGACACCTCGGTGTTATTGTTGTATTATTCCTGAATCAGAATTTCCATGTTGTTTTGTCACTCTGTTCCACAGTATAATCTGATTAAACGTTATTAATCTGCTGCTTATGTAATTAGCATTATACTGTGACACACCTTCAAGTCCTTGTGTTTGTTTTAAGTCCAGTGGACAATGCAATACACAGTGCAAATATTAGACTGTGAATTATTTGCTCAGTGTTGACATAAAAATAACTATGTGATTATCGTGGGGATCTGATTTTGTATGCAAGCAAACATGATTCTCAGAAATCCTGGTTACATTTTTACTTTTTAAAGAATAGAGGGATATTTCATTGTGTGTGAAGGTGAAATAGTTCCACTCCAAGTGGGTCCACGGTTTAATGTTTTTCTAGCAATAATCATTTCAGCAAGCATTCTCTAAGTAATTAAGCTACTCATTTATACATATTGCAATATCAGTAAGGATCAATATGCATGACAATGAGACTACAGAATAGATTATGTAAAATGATGCATTATCTGCAGGCAGATACAAAGAAAGGAAATAAAATAGCATTAAAAATTATGAACAAATATTTCAGGTGCCCTATTTCAAGGTTAGTTTAATGGAAAATAATGGAAATCTGACTTGAAGGCATTGGTGTTAAAGAAAAAATGACCTAACGAAGTTCATTAAAAAAACAGAGGTCAAAGAATTGTGAAGCAAGAACCCAAAAGTAACAAACTGCAACAGTAAAAGGATCCCATGCTATCGCATCATAACACAATTTAATTTGAGCCCTCCTGCGCTACAGGGATTGAAACATAAGCTGATTATAGTTTCCTAAATCAGCAGAAAACTGTAAGCATTGCCTGTGGAATGGAAAGGCCTTCATCTGTCTCGTTTATGTCATAAATGTGAAGAACAGGATGAGATGAGTGGTAAGGGATGCCTAGGAAGGAAAAATCCAACTTTATTGATTACCAATTCAGTCAAACAAAGGTTCTTCTATAAAATAACATATTTTGCCATTTATTTCATACAGATCTAGTGCAACATGGAAACAGACTCTGTGACCTGTACTCAGAATTCTGAATCCCAAGGTGAACGCAGTAGTGCAGCAGGAAAGCTCTGCTTTACTGAAGATACAGAAACTACAATAACAGAAGATCACACAGATGAAAAGAAAGAACCCCAGGACAAGAATAAGGAGGAGGACACAGAAGTTATTAGTGGGTTAGAAAAAACAGAAACACCGGAAAACCAATTCACCCTTGAACCACATGATCATGCCACCTCCTTACCAGAAGGTGGAGCCACTGAACCAACAATGGAAACTGTGAGCACAAATGATGACCAGGCTCAAGAGTGGCCACCAGTGCCAGGACTGGAAGAAGATATTCAAGCAGAAGAGAATGAGTGCCAGGCCACTGAGATTCAGGATGATGTGAAGAAAAACTCTGAAGCTAGTGAAGCTGTTAAAACCATGAAAGACATTCAGGCTGGAGAACCTGTTATGACGACACAGGTAGACAAAAGCACTGACTCACCAAAAATCCCAAAGGTGACCAGTGAAGAAGAGAGACAAGAGCTTGAGTCACATGGCGACTCGGACTCAATTGTGTTCCTATCAGAAAACAGTGAGGAGCTGAATATAGACTGCAAGTCTGTGGACTTTGCCACCACCAGAGAGCAGTGGGTGAGGCGGGACAGTCGTGATGAGGTACAAAATGTGCCGTATTCCAAGAGCTCTTCAATCACTGAGACAGAATCTTCCTCAAGAGCCCAAAGTGAATCCAAAACTGAATCTGGGGTTACTGCTGAAAATGTCCAGCAGAGGGAGCTTGAGGCAAACAACTCATATTGTTTGACTGAGAATGAGGTGATGCAACAGGTGTGTGATGAAGCTCCACCCCTAGAGACATTTCCAGACCGGCCAACCAATCGAGAGCAAGAGAACTCAGGCTGTGTCTCCATGGAAGTAAAAGAGCCATTGATAATCCCAGAGAGGAGGAGGGACAGTGAAAGTCAAGAGAGAGAGGCGAGTGAAACAGGTGAAGAGCGAAAGCAAACACAGACAGGTGGAACCGGAGGAAAGCAGCTGCTGGAGGTTAAGGATCAAAGGCAGGAACGGGAAAACAAAGGACAGAGTGCGGAGAGCCAGTCAAACACAAAGCCTCATCAGGGAGAAGGGAAAGCCAAGAGAATGCAGGTGGACCATTTTGATGACAGCCAAAGCGATAGCGGCGTATCAGCAGATTTCTCCCCGAACAGCACAACAGATGAAGCTCCTCAGCCCTCCGAATCTCCTCCTTATGAAACTCCCATTGACAGGGAGATCCGTTTAGCGTTGAAGAGAGAGCAGAGTCTTCGACGATCCAGAGGACTGTGCGATACAACTGACATGACCAATGAGTTTGTGGAAATTCCTTTGAGGAAACCTATTCTATCCCAGGACCTCCAGATAAGACCCAGCCAAACTCTCGACAAGGACCGGCAGTTTGCAGGAAAGAAGATGCAGAAGGAAATCAGTGCCGAGACAGAGAGGGAGAAGGTTCTGGTTGAACTGGGCCGACTACCAGGTTTCTACGACAAGGGAAAGGAGGTACAGCTTCAAGAAAAAAAGCTGCTCTTTGAATCTTTCCAAGAGCAAAAGGAATCAATGGCAGCATTGAGAAGAGGATCTGCCTCTAGCTATGTAGAATCTGCAGCTGGAATCCTGGAGGTTGATTCTGCGGTCAATGTTAGACAACGCCTAATGCAGTTCTCTCAAAATCCTCCTACAATACCAGTATCCCAGTATGAAGGCTCCAACGGCAACTCACTTGCTGCTAGAGGACCTGGTCTGACCGAGGGAATCAAGGGACAGATAATCATCATAGAGGCCAGCTCTTTCCCCACAACCGCGGGAGAACCAACTGGTTATAATTCTGCATCATGGACAGATGGCAGATCTGTGAAAGTGATGAATTCAGCAGGAGTGAGGGCTTCGTCTGCAGAGCCTGTTAGTGCAAGACAAAGCACAAATACACAAGTGACTGAAGGCGAAGGCATAGCGACAGAGAACCCATTCTTCAAACTCCGCACTTCTGTAAATCTGCATTCTCAGGTAGAGCTAGATATTAAAGAGGCCAAGGAGAGAGAAAGAGAACTACAGAAACAAAGAAGCAGTCTTTATGGGGGAGCAACCGAGGATCCAGAGGAAGCCAGGAGAACGCGAATGGATTCAAAGACTGAAAGTAGAGTAAAAGTGGAAACAGGATCCTCTAGCAAAGCGACTCTTAGTCCTCCTCCTCCTCCTCCTCCACAGTCAAAATTGACTCCCTCAGGCCACCAAATGGATGTGTCAGGTGAGTAATTTAAAGTAGCATGTGAATGTTTGGTTTACACAAGCAGCTTTGAGAAACAGAAAGACGTTCTTCTATTTAAAGTGACACAGAATAAATTAGGCATAGCATACATTGAGTTTTCACAGAATTAAACATACATTTAGTAGTTAATACATTGCCTCAGAGTAGAATTATGATTGTATCAAACTTTCTAGTTGCAATTAATTGCGGAAGCTTCTATAAATCACAATAAAGTATTATCACAATATTCAATAAGCTGCCAAAAAAAGTTACTTTAACTGTAATAATACCACAAAAAAACATTATTTCAAACTAATTGAGTTTCAAAAAGATTATAAAGATTCATATACATGATTTTAACTTATACGACAACTATTTTAACACATAAATAAGCGTTAACCAGGATATTAACATCACATAAGCTAGGCCAGACTAACATTTCAATTACGTTAAACTAGACAAAATTAACTGTTCTTAACACCACTGCAAATAGAAATACAATGTAAATATTCTTACAAAGAACTCTTAGTTTCAATAATAAATAATTATTCATCGTATTATGAAGTGCCCATAATATCAATATCTTCATTAACACAATATATTGAACATCTCCATATGTCTACCTCATGACTTCTGCATTGCTAACACTACTGTATCAAATATTATCTGAGGTCGTGAGAGCATATGACCCATCTAACAAATCCTGTATAACACTTGTAGGCCTCACATTTGCATTCATGCATTCACAATATGCATTTTATCAGTGCTGCGTTCCTTGGGATTTGAACCCTGTTGCCTTGGAGTTGCCAACAACACCACACAATACTGTTGAGCCTCAGATTTCTGAATGTGCACACTTTAGCCAACAGTGAGACAGATGAAACTTTTATGTGGAGCTGCATGATCAGTTATTTAAATATAATTTGACTTAAAGGTAGTAGTTTGTGCTTCGCCATGGCAGCAACCAAACAAGCAGCCAAAATGCTAATATGTGATTACATCACCAGCACTAACTTCAACCATATAATGAAATCTCTGGTACTGGTCAATGTGCTGAAATGAGCAAAGTTTGAATAAGTGTACTTTAGTATGGAAAAGTGATAGAGAATGTGCCCTTTTGAACTACAGCATACAAGCATTAAAATGTTATAAATGCTATAAATTTCACATAAGGTAAAATGCACGATGGTTTTTGTACAGTGAAATTCCTTTTCTAATCAATTCTACAGATTTTTTTAATAAATATGAACAAAAACAACTCATTTACTTAGTCATTCATTAATTCTTTTTCTTTTCGGCTTAGTCCCTTTATTAATCAGGGGTCACCAAAGCGGAATGATCTGCTAACTTATCCAACATATGTTTTATGCAGCGGATGACCTTTCAACTGCAACCCGTCACTGGGAAACACCTATACACTCTCATTCACAGACAATTTTAACTTAACCAATTCACCTGTACCCCATGTCTTTGGACTTGTGGAGGAAACCGGAGCACCCTGAGGAAACATGCAATCTCCACACAGAAATGCCAACTGATCCAGCTCGAACCAGCAACCTTCTTGCGTTGAGGTGACAGCGCTTACCACTGTGCCACCCTTACTCAAAGTCCTCTATACTATTATTCAGAAATTAATATCTCCTTAATACCAAAAAGAAAATTATTAGTATTTCTGCCGATGGTGACGCTGCAGATATCTTTTAGTGTGATAACAATAACTTTATAAGTATATTTAGTAAGTTTAGTATATTAGTAAGTAGGTTTAGTAAGAAACTGTGGTAACAGTAGAACATATATTGCTATTAGCTGGAAGTTAATATTGCTGGTGTCAAAACTTTTTGCATTCAAACATTTTAAAATAAATATATTTAGTTAGGTGACGCAGTTGGTAGTTCTGTCGCCTCACAGCAAGAAGGTCGCTGGATCACTGGTTCGAGCCTCTGCGTTTCTGTGTGGACTGGAGTTTGCATGTTCCCCCTCGCGTGGATTTCTTTCGGGTGCTCCGGTTCCCCCCACAGTCCAAAGACATATGGTACAGGTGAATTGAGTAGGCTAAAGTTGTCTGTAGTGTATGTGTGTGTGTGTGTGTGTGTGTGTGTGTGTGTGTGTGTGTGTGTGTGTGTGTGGGTGGGTGGATGTTTCCCAGAAATGGGTTGCGGATGGAAGGGCATACGCTGCGTAAAAATGTGCTGGATAAGTTGGCGGTTTATTGCGCTGTGGCGACCCCGGATTAATAAAGGGACTAAGCTGACAAGAAAATGAATATATTTAGTTACTTGCAAAGGAATTAGCTTTAAATAAATATAAAAATATGTTCTCTCCGGGTTGGCGTGGGTTCCCCGTTCGGACATCCGGTTTCTCCACAGTCCAAAGACATGCAGGTACAGGTGAATTATATAAGAGCAATTCCATGCAAATGTCAACCTTGCCAAAAAAATAAGATAACTGTTTCTGCGTTTTTTTTGTTTGTTTGTTTTTCTTGTGTAAGCAAGTATTTCACAGAAAAATGTCTCTGCTAATGTTTTCAAACTATTATATTTGATTAACCAAAATCACACGAGGCAATTTCACATCTGTCACATACATAATGGAGAGATGTCACATCTACAATGAAGCTTTTCCTCATAAATACAAAAAATGTCAAATACATAAAATCAATTGTTTTTGTTTTATATAGGACCAACTTTTGTCCTTTTGATTAGCGTTATTTCTCTTAGGTTGTGCAGTTTAGTTCACAGAATTTCTACAAAGTGTTTTCAATACTGTAAACTTGCAGACTTTGTCACATCCATAATGCATGTTTATTTCCCTCATTTAAAATATAAAACACATTTACAAATTGATATTCTTCTTCTCCTCTAACTCTGTGTTTAGTTGTTTTAAAAAAAAAAAAAAACAGTTATAACATTATAACTTTCTCTGTGAATTACGCTGGAATTACTCATAAACAAATTGGTCATAGTACATGTGTGTAAATGAGTGTGTATGGATGTTTGCCAGTACTAGGTTGCGGCTGGAAGGGCATCCATTGTGTAAAACATATGCTGGATAAGTTGGTGGTTCACTCTGCTGAGGCAACCCCTGATTAATGAAGAGACTAAGCGGATGCCCTTCTAGCCGCAACCCAACACTGTGAAACACCCACACACTCTTGCACACACTCACATACACTGAGACAAAGTCATTTCACTCGGCGGCCATCTTTGAAACACCTCTCGGCCATTCTGTTTGAATGGGGAAACATCAAATTCTCCCAAACTACTTGCCAAGCTTACGATTGAATTTCACATTACAAGTAACCGATATAATTGACAACAACTGTCTATTAAGTTTCATTTCTAATGTTCGTATTAAAAAATCTGCAGAAACTCACGT
The DNA here is from genome assembly GCF_052040795.2 of Danio rerio. Taxonomy (NCBI): domain Eukaryota; kingdom Metazoa; phylum Chordata; class Actinopteri; order Cypriniformes; family Danionidae; genus Danio; species Danio rerio. The sequence continues at coordinate 8,913,750 of NC_141026.1, forward strand.
CTGGTCTGAGCCCCTCCCCCGGACAGTTGTCATTATATAACTATCTGATTGGTTCCTGTACTAGAAGGCGGGTTTTATTCACCATTAGCGATCAATGATTGGCTCCTGTACTAGTAGGCAGGGCTTTATTCACCCTATTGACTGTTACACTTTTCCCCATTCAAAAGTATACAAGTGACATGTTTTGTGTATTCTAGTCAATTTTGACTATGGCCAATTTAGCTTATTCACCTGTACCGCATGTCTTTGGACTTAAGGGGGAAAAATGACCACCCGGAGGAAACCCATGCGAACACACTGAAATGCCAACTGATCCAGCCGGGGCTCAAACCTGTGACCTTTTTGCTGTGAGGCGATTGTGCTACATACTGCGCCACCGTGCTGCCCTTCGATATTATTGTCATTTTTAAATAATGTTATGCCCTTGATTATATAAAAGTATATTAATGAAAATACTTAGCATACTTAGGATTATTTAAATTCTAGAATTTGATATTAAAAAGGTAAATGTCCTATTCTATATACTAATAATCGTCCTATTAGGTATTCGTCCAATTATAAACTTTGACATCAGTAAGGTAGAACGTAAATATCATTGTAAAATGGCTTTAACATTATTTGTGAATTTGTAAGTATATATTGCAATGGCAAAATTATTGATTTATCTCCAAATGTTGCACGATAATTCGACATATTGATTATTGTGACAGGCCTAAGTGTTGTGTTTAACATTTGTATTATCTATAGCATTTAATTCAAGGATTTTTGTGTAAGTATTTCCATAAACGTCCAATTTATTAATGTCTCACATACAGTACATTCACCAAAACCTCTGTCTGCTGTTTTATAGTTCGGAATCAATCCATGGGAAAACTGGATCTAACATGGCCACCAACCCTTGCTGATGAACAACCAGGACAAACCTCAGAGGTAGCCGACTTTATGTTTGAAATGAATCATTCTTCAAAATCATTATTCACTTTATTGTAGTTAATAACTTGGCTGGGGTTCAAACTCTGAATTTGGTAGTCAGAGTTATTTGAGCAATAAACAGATAGCGAAGCTCTTCAGCCTTTCATTATGTGATGAGAGGGTATCAAAGTTTCACTAACCCTCCTTATGCAAACACCAGCTTAAATGTGACGCAGTGGCTTATCTTTCCTCAGAAATTAATGCCAGAGTTCATCATACTAGCCGCATTCTTAAGAATAAAGATCCTGACTGTATTATCATGATTACCACATAATCATACGCCTCAGCAGGGAAAGTGCAATAAAACACAAACACAATCAGCACAATCAAAACCAACAAGTGACCACTTCCTTTATCTGAAGCTTTTTTTTTAGTTCACCTTATGTTAGTTCTTATTTGATTAAACAAATATAGTTTATACATGAGGTAGTGGTTTCATACAATATGAACATACACTCCTGTTTTTATTTACCATTTAAAAAAATGAATAATTCAGCATAATATGAAAATTTTGTCATTATTTACACAAATGTCATTCCAAAATGTATGACTTTCATTCATCAAACACAAAAGGTGATGCTAAGCACTGTGTTTGCACTGTACACCAGTGGAACAATGCGGCTAAACATAATAAAACGCATTATAATTTGAGGCCTAGAGCGATATATGATGTTCTTACACAAATGATGGATGATTAGCAAAGAGAGCAACGATGGTCAGGAGTTCAATGTGCTTTCTTTAATTGAAATGGAGGTCGTCAAGCTCCAAAAGTAACAAAAAAGAAACACATACAAGTTGTGTAATAGGATATCATTATGGAAACAGATTTTGAGGTGACATATTTGAGTGTATAATCAAATATGAATGAAAATCAAGAGAACTTTCAGTGAATACCATCTCAGCGCGCCTTCAGGAAGTAGACTACTTGAATTATTTTTAGATTTTGAAATCCTCAGCATTATTATCTTATGATATATAATGTAATATAGTGTAAATACTCTAAAGAAATGCTAATTTTTCATAGATTTGTTGTGCGTAACATTAGCAACTAATGAGTTGTTTATGATGTTCTTACACAAATGATGGATGATTAGCAAAGAGAGCAATGATGGTCAGAAGATCAAAGTGCTTTCTTTAATTGAAATGGAGGTCAAGTTTCAAAAGTAACAAAACAGAAACCCATACAAGTTGTGTAATAGGATATCATTATGGAAACAGATCTAAATTTCCATTGTAACCATTTATGCGATTTGAATATAGGCACATATTCAAATCTGGTCTGATTTTGTCAAATACGAAAGTAATAGGACGCACAATAAGACATTTTGATATGACATATTTTAATGTATAATCAAATATGAATGAAATTAAAGAGAACTTTCTGTGAATAACATCTAAGCGTGCCTTCAGGAAGCAGACTGACTTGATATTATGAGATTATACAATATTTTTTGGTTTTGAAAACCTAAGTATCATTAACTTATTATATATAATGTAATACAGTGTAAAAACTCTGCAGAAATGCTATTTTTTCATATAACGTTAATTGTCGTGCGTAGCTACTAATGAGTTGTGGATACTGAATGGCTAAATGACGTTACATAACATGCCGTTCACAAGATGTCAATTACATCTTTTCGGGGTTTAAACACTGATTCGGCAATTAAATGAGACCCATAAAGTTATATTTGTCTTTCAACATACCTTTTAATGTCCATTCGTGTTTTAATCTCGCTAGAACTATGGTATATGTCTTTTGAATCCGTCTTCATATCTCCACGCGCGACGTCAGGTGACGCAGCTTCTCTAAATTCAAACTGCTCAATATGGAAAGTGATTGGATGGTAATGTTATTCGTCAAAACATATTACGACACCATTGGCTAACATTGATTAGTCTGTTTTTTTTTTGTGACAATCGGCTACTTTTACTACACAGCAATGCTAAAATGCGGAACAAGTCAAATAAAAAAAAATTAAAAAAACGTTAATTGAACGTCTATGCTGTATCCAAAAATCGCCCCTAATATAGAGTATTTTTTAGTGTAATGTTGGGACAGATTGTTGCCTCGCTGAACCGGAAACAGTAGGTTTGTATGAATATTCACATATTCTATTTAGCAAGAAGCAATAAAGCAATAGGCATTGCTAGGCAGTTGATGGTTGCTATGGTGTTCTAGGTGGTTACTAAGATGTTGCTAAGGTGTTCTAAGTGGTTGCTATGTGGTTGCTAAGGTGTTCTGAGTGGTTTCTAGGCAGTTGTTAACATAACCCAGATAGCAGGCAGTAATCGGCCCGAGTTCGGCTGCCCTCCGGCGCCTCCGGCTCCGACTCGGCATCGGCGAGTGTTATCCGGGCCGAGTGCGGCCCGCAGCTCGCTCGCGCACATGCGGTTGTGATGCGGCTGTAAAGCACTGGCCCGATTCCGGTCAACCATATGGCAACCGATTAAGGCTGATGGCAACCGATTAAGTCCTTTATTTATCTAGTAATCTGTTAGCTCCACGTTTAATGATAAATTGAGAAAATATTCATGGTACGAAAGCAAAAAAAAAAAAAAAGAATATTTAGTGTGGATGTTAGCAATGTTTAGACGCAAACAAAACAATATTATTTATAAATAGATTATACATGTCATCTAGAGAAAAACTATGTAAAATTCGCTTATTTTTGAGATAGCACGCTCCTGTGCTGACTGTTTTTGTTTTAAAGCAGAAGTTGGTTTCATAATAAACACATGCGTTTCTAAACTCCTGATCCAAACTCCATCCAGACGGTGGCGGTAATGCTCCAAAAAGCTGGTTGTCAACCACCATGGCACGAAGATCACAAGAAGAAAAAGTTTTTTTTTAAAGACTTCACGTGAATTCCGGTCAGAAAGGTAAGCTTTTTACTGCTTGTGTACTGTATAATTAGCGAATTTAGAGCTTAAAACATTTCCACGGTGTTTGGTTGTAACAGCGTTTAGTAATTTAAAACAGTTTGATACGAAATGTAACTTGCTTTAAGAAACACGACTGGAGCTAATGTATGCTAACGCTAACAGTTACAAACACGCCTGAAAGTTCATTTTCCTTTAACACAATGTTAGATTGTAACGTGTGTAGTAACTGAAAACTATTTTAATTATTTTAAAGAAACATGAAACGAATTTGTGTGTATGCTAACTTTGCGTTAAAGAAAGTTTCTGTAGACGAATCCATTAACTAACATGGCAACGTGTTTTTTTCCTGATTTAACATTATAAAGTACCGTGGATGTTGAAAAAATCATTGTACAGGCGTACAACTTATCCAACAGTATTAATTCTGTGATTGTGTAAATAAAAACTAATCGTTTTGGATTAATAAAATATTATTGTTTATCTTATTTATGCAGTTAGTCACGAAAAGTGATCGAAACTCGACTGTTTACTATTCTGTTTAAATTATCCAAGAGAAATATATTACTATGCACTTTAATTCATATGTGTTAGCCTATGTGAATCAATTATATCTTTTGTTCAAGCTGTAATGGTCAGTTAATGTAAAACTGAACGTCTTAAAGCAGATTTTGATGTTTTTTTGTTTGTTTTTTATGTTATTGACGGTGATAAATTCTGATTTAAATGAATGGGTAACAATATTTGTTGGTTAAGTCTCATTGTTCTTGTTTAACAAAGGTTAGTGAGATCATTTTGCAGTACATCACGACCAAAGAAGTCAATGGCACACTCTTTTGAACGTGAATAGGCATGCTATAGTTGTGTGCTAAAAGTCCATTATAAGCTGTAAACTGCTGATACATTTTCAACATAAATTGAGCTTTTCAGACATTACATTACTAATTGCTTCACAAACAGCTGAAATGGTTTATTGTTATTGGCTATCATCATCAAACATTTTTCACAATGGTAGGTTAATCTTCATGGGTACAGAATAATGCATGTGCTTGGCCATCTTACAAATCTATGTCTCAGATTTATAAGGCTGTCACTCTGCATGAATCTCCGAATAAATCTTGTGCAACCTTCTGTGTACTGATTATTTACACTATAGGTATTATATGCATTAATTAACTTTGATAGTATTTCAGGATTTGAACTTTTCTTTACGGGAGGTTAACAACAATGTGATGTTTTATTATAGATGCATATGAGGAAGCTCGACTAAAACATCCACATGCAACTGATTTCTGTCTGGTAGACAGATGAGGATGATGATCGCCTGTCATACATCTCAAGACAGAACAGGTTTGTTTGCAATTATTTTAAACACATACTGTCAACATTGTCATTGATCTATTACAACCTGTGAGTTTTGCCCTGGCACTATACTAAAGTGATGTTTTATTTTGTAAATGTATCTGATCAAGTGACAGTATAGACACATCTATACCATGATGAAGAAAAATTACTTGGAACAAAGAGGCTGGATAAAAGGCAGGTATGAAGATTTCAGAAATCAATGCAGCACCACAAGTACCATCACCATCAATGACTATGGCAGAAATCTTAAGACCACCATGAAGATGCACAGATACTGTACATTCCAGTACACCAGACGTGTCCAAACTACGGCCCGCGGGCCATCTGCAGCCCGCGAGGCTTTTTATAAATATCAATAGAATCTGGCCCGCTATACAAAAATGAACGTAATTCAATAAATAACCACCGGGTGTCGCTATTACATGCATTCAATTAAGCAGCAGTTCTTGTTATTATCTATCTATCTATCTATCTATCTATCTATCTATCTATCTGTCTGTCTGTCTGTCTGTCTGTCTGTCTGTCTGTCTGTCTGTCTGTCTGTCTGTCTGTCTGTCTGTCTGTCTGTCTACACACAGTTGAAGTCTGAATTATTAGCCCCTCATTGATTTATTTCTTCTTTTTTAAATATTTCCCAAATGATGTTGGAGAAAGACTTATGTTTTATTTCGGCTAGAATAAAAAGTGGTTTAAATTTTTTTATGAACCATTTTAAGGTCAAAATTATTAGCCCCTTAAGTCTTCAGAACAAACCATTGTTATAATATAACTTGCCTAATTACCTTGACTAGTTAACTTGATTAACCTAGTTAAGCCTTTAAATGTCACTTTAAGCTGTATAGAAGTGTCTTAAAAATATCTAGTCAAATATTATTTACTGTCATCATGACAAAGATAAAATAAATCAGTTACTAAAACTAAAACTAATATGTTTAGAAATGTGTGGAAAAAAAATGTTTAACTCTCCGTTAAACAGAAATTGGGGAAAAAATAAACGGTGGCTAATAATTTAGGGGGGCTAACAATTCTGACTTCAACTGCATTTATATATATATATATATATATGTATATATATGTATGTATATATATATATATATATATATATATATGTGTGTGTGTGTCTGTGTGATGTATGTAAAATTTGGCCCGCGACAACGTTTGTTTTTTTGCATCTGGCCCTCGGCCCAAAAAGTTTGGAGTACACCTATGAACATTTACAGTCTTTGTTCTAGTGCAGTTTGAGATCAAGACATAACTTATTGCCTCTCGTGATGTCTTTGTAAGAATTCAAGACATCACTAAATTTGTTAAGGTTTAATGCAGCTAGAAAGTAAAGATCAACTAGAGAATATCAGCAGTGTCTAACCCACTGTTGTATTTACAGAAGTTGTATGAGAATAGGCTACAGGTTGATTTATACTAATCTGTTATTTTTCTTTTTTAGCACGACTGACTGAAGTTTTAAAATCATGCAACGTCATAAAGCAGCAGCTGGGCCTGATTCTCACAAAACCAAAACAGACGTGATAAAATTCCAGATGTAAACACATTTGACCTTCCTTTGGCCAATTTGATTTGGAAAAGCTTGAAAATCAACTAAAGGAGCAGCCTGAACAAATGAAGAAACTGGTAAGTTCAAGCTCTTGCTAATTTCAAAGTGTTTTAAGTTTATTTGTTTTTTTTATTGTTTTTTTTTTTGCTTCGTAGGTAGCCTACTTTTTTCCTAAGTTTTTCTTTTTTTTTACATTAGTACTTGTTCACTACTAATTATCTGTTTATCTTTTAATCACAGATGGAGTGAGGACAAATGTCCATACCACGCCACTGATAAAGAAGTGGAAAAATGCATTACAAGGTAGCTACAACTTGCCCCTGAGAGGGATGGAGGAAGAAAGAAGAGAAAGCTAATGTGTCAAATGTCTACATCACTATTTTGTTTTATTTTTTAAACAACATTTTAAGTGTATTAGGATGTTCCCTGATACTTGAACAATTTGTTTCTTTCATTTGCATTTATATATATATATATATATATATATATATATATATATATATATATGTATATGTATATATATGTGTGTATGTGTGTGTGTATATATGTATGGTATGTATGTATGTGTGTGCGCCAAATTCTGAAGAAACATCTTGATACATTTTTAATAAACGTAATACAAATAAAATTATAAATATAAAATTGCACAAGACGTGTGTATATATATGAAATGTATAATCATCTCACTCATGTCTTGCTGTTTGTGCAATTGATTTTGTTCAAGTTTATTTAAAAATAAGTTTGACTTTATACTTCTGCAATTATTTATTTATATATATATATATATATATATATATATATTTGTTTGTTTGTTTGTTTGTTTGTTTATTATTATTTTAATGTTTTATTAAAAAATGTTTCAAGATGTTTCTTCAGAATTCTGCAGTACTTTTTACAAGTTTGACTTGTATATTTTACGGATTGTCATTGGTATTTTTAAGATGTTTCTTGCTATATCTTAAATTGGTTTCTATATTTAGGTTTATATAAAATTTAGCTGTTTGTACAAATTTTTAATTTAAGTCTATTGGGAAAAAAGGGTTGTTTTAAAAACATCTGTGTTTGTGTGTAATTTTTAGATTTTTTGTTTAAATCTTTCTGTGTGTCTTTAATGTGTTGTTTTATTGTTGTTTTTATATTGATATTCTTGTGCACTACAAAATTATTTATAAAATTTTGGTACTATTTTTTTCTTGCAATTAATAAACGTTTAACATTTATTTATTTTGTCATTTGTCTGATTATTTTCGTTACAGAATGTGTATGCAGTTTGCACTTTATTTAAAGGTTAAACACAGTGCTTACACTTTGTGTTTACATTATAGCCTGTGTTTGCTGTTGTATAAATTCAAATGGTTGTAATACCATATATTAAGTACCAATGTAACACCAAAAGGTTTTATAAGGTGTATAAATACGGAGTCGCGCCAGCTCCGGGCCGCAGCGCACATTACCCTCGCGCCGATTTCGGCGCGGATGCGCAGCGTCGGCTCGCTTACGGCCGCCGCATCTGGCCCGCTTGATTCGGGCCGGAATCGGGCAGTGAGTCCACAGGCATCCGGCCCGAGTCCGGCAGCCGGAGTTGGGCCGAGGGGTAAGTCTTCGGCAGGCGACAATCTAGCCGGAACTGGCCCGAGTGTATTTTGCTATCTGGGAATAACCATGGTTCTAGTATAAATTAGCATGTTGTTAGCATGCCTTTAGTATGAATTAGAATTTTGCTAGGATGTTTATATAGTATAAATTAGCATGCTGCTAGTATGTTTATAGTATGAATTAGCATGTTGATAATCTGTTTATGGCTGCACGGTGGCGCAGTGGGTAGCACATTTGCCTCACAGCAAGAAGGTCGCTGGTTTGAGCCTTGGCTGGGTCAGTTGGCATTTCGGTGTGGAGTTTGCATGTTCTCCCCGTGTTTGTGTGGGTTTGCTCCGGGTGCTCCGGTTTCCCCCACAGTCCAAAAACATGTGCTATAGGTAAATTGGGCAGGCTAAATTGTCCATAGTTATGAGTGTGTATGGATTAGCATGTTGCTATTATGTTTCTAGTATGGATTTGTATATCATTAGTCTGTCCAATGTAAAGTCAATAGCTGCGTCCCAAATCGCATACTTATGCACTATTCTACGCCATTTTGTAGTATAAATAGTGTAAGGCTGCGTCCGAAACCGCATACTTCCATACTATATAGTATGCTGAAATCAGTATGCGAGTCGAGTAGTATGTCCGAATTCATAGAATTCGAAAATCAGTAGGCGAGAAGTACACGGATGACTTACTACTTCCGGCAAGATTTTGAAGTGCGCATCCCATGCACGCTGCGCTATCCCATAATGCCCCGTGAGAGAATTCATGAATGGAAGTGATGCGACGCAACTGACGCAGGTAGGTCACGTGACCATGACAAAATGGCGAATGTAGTACGTCCGAATTCCATTCATACTTTTCAAATTCATACTGTATAGAACGTACTTTTCTAACGGCCGAGTAGTACGTTTACATTCAAATACAGTACCTACTGAGTAGTAGGCGGTTTCGGACGCAGCCTAAGTAGTGTGTTCACACTGAAAACTCTAAAAATAATAAGTGCACTTTAATTACCCGGATGATGCACTCATTCAGCTGCTAAAATGAAGTGCGGAATGATGGACACTTGACGCACTCAACGACCGCAGGTTTGCTTACGTAGCGGAAGGGGCGGAGCTATTGGACGCACATGTTGGATAACTATTTATTTTGGATGGTGAAAGCAAAATTCTCCTACGAGAGTGATTATAGCGCCTCCCGATGGTGAATGTGGCAATACTCACGGCAGGTAATATTTGATAATTTGGTTGTTTATTTCACTGATTTGGCGACCGTCAAACGTCATCAGGGAAACGGTTTGAATTTCCGCTTCGTTAAAAACATTAGTGTGCCATTTGGGACAACACTACATACATATACTAAACTGTTGAGTGTGTAAGTGCATGGTGCATGAGTGCATAGTGTATAGTGTGTCATTTGGGACGCAGCTAATGGCAGTTTTTACAATAGAAGTCTATAGGACAGTTGCTAGGGTGCAGTGAGTGGTTGTTAGGGTGTGACTAGTAAGTTGAAAGGTCATCAGTGATTGGCAGATTGGCAGTCTCAGTTAAATGAGCCTAACCTTAAGTTTGTATGACAGTCTGGCGCAAAATTATGAGGTCACAAAGTTTGGTCTAATGTTAAGTCAATAGAACTTTTCTAAATTTTCCAGGTCAATTTTGTGAAAACGGTAAGTCGGATCCGTTGGAAAAGATATAGCAACTTAATTCAGTACAGTTTGGAGGTTTGGAGTTGGTTTGGTGGTTGTAGTATGAACTGTCAAGGACAGGGGTGTCCAAACTCTGTCCTGGAGGGCCGGTGTCCTGCTGAGTTTAACTCCAACTTGCTTCAACACACCTGCCAGGAAGTTTCTAGTATATCTAGTAAGAGCTTGATTAGCTGCTTCAGGTGTGTTTGATTAGGCTTGGAGCTAAACTCTCCAGGACATCGGCCCTCCAGGATTGAGTTTGGACACCCCTGGAGGAGATGCATTCTTTAAATAGTCTAAGAAGAAGAAGACGGAAGAAGAATAAATGTATGTAGTATAACAGTATGTTGGCTTTCTCAATCCACCATCATTTCCTATTTACTTTTAAGCCTAACAAATTAAATAAATCAAAGTTGCAGTGATATTAGGGTGCATAAATTGTGTGATTTTTAATTTTGGGATGAATTATACATTTGGGACGAATTATTATTTTTCCCTGCACATTAAAACAGTCTGGGGATTTTTCAGTTTGCTCAATTCACTTCACTTCAAATCACTTTTATGAAGGAAAAATGTCAAATGTGTTTAGAGCAACACAGGGGTTAGTCAGATTTTTCACTGAAACTAAGCTGTGTGTGCTAGAGGTGTTGAATTTTAAATGCACTCACTAATGTTTCCACTCTTCTGCTCTGATAAATACAGAAAACCCTAAAGATTTCAAGGCAGCGAAATCCATTACTTGAGCGCTGGGAGTCTGGGATGGTGAACGGCCATGTTGAAGACTGAAACACAAATCCCAAACAAGACAGTAAAACACAGCAGATGAACAAATGAAATCTCTCCGACCTTTAAGAAGAACCCACCATGTGCCATTATTGGTGGATAAAGAGCATCAGTTGCCTCACAAAGACACTGCAATAGTGAGAAGTCCAGCACACTAGAAACACTGGTATATAAATACTCAATGAGCCAGGTTGTTGTTATTGGAAGTAGGTAGGTATGACTGTTGGGCAGTGTTGAATGTGTTAAATGATTTCAGTGTCATATTGAATGTATTTAAAATCAAAAAAACATAGCTGCTCATTTCGTAGTAACAAAACAGTCAATAATAATGTAAAATTAGATAAGGATTGTATTTAAATGAACATTTAAGATTTAGTTACTGATTAGACAAGCTAAATCAAACAGCCAGGAAGCAGAATTATGCATAATATAAAAATGGCATAATTAATAAAAATGTTTTATCAGTTTGTTTTGGCGGGATTTTCCAATTGTTGAATGTTACTTAATGTCTATCCTAGCTGGTGTATATGCACTATTCTATTACATTTTGGAGCACATTACATTTTTAGGGTCGGGAATCACCAGAGTCCCCAAACTGTATAACAGTATTCATTCATTCATTCATTCATTCATTTTCTTTTCTGCTAAGTCCCTTTATTAAGCGATGAACCACCCACTAATCCGGCATATGTTTTATGCAGCGGGTGCCCTACCAGCTGGAACCCATCACTGGGAAACATCCATACACACTCATTCACACACTATATACAATTTAGCTTACCCAATTCATCTATGCCACATGTCTTTGGACTGTGGGGGAAACCGGAGCACCCAGAGGAAACCCATGCAAACTGCACACAGAAACGCCAACTGAACCATCCGAGGCTCGAACCAGCGACCTTCTTGCTGTGAGGCAATTGTGCTACCCACTGCGCCACAGTGAAGCCTGTATGACAGTATTCTGCAATATATCGCAAATAATTCACTTTAAATAATGTCTTTAAAGGAAAAACGTCTGTTTAAACTAAGCAGAAACACTCCACAGTTTGTTTATCCCGTATGAATTTTCATGCAAAATGGGATTGTTAAGCAAACCAACACTCTAATGAAAACATGTCTTTTCCATAATGTCCTTTTCCAAAAAAAAGCTCATGTTCAGCTCAAGTTTAACACTTTATTAAATATATTGAAAACTGATAACAAGTGTAGATAAACTAATATTCTACCAAATATTATAATAAACTGTTATACAATAATTTGATTTGGGTGTCTGTGTATTGATATAAAATTGCTGCAATAAATATTGCTAAAATATTGTGAATGGATATTTCTCCCATGTACACACTGTCAATTTCCAAAATGTCAGAAAAAAGAAAATCTTTTGTTAAAAATAATACAAAATGATACTAATATTCAACACTAATATTTTACACTCTTTATTTATTCTCTCTCTTTATCCACAAATGGTTTTGATCTTCTACCACTAGCAATCCCTTTTCTTCTACTTTCTATTGTAGTTTTAAAATTTTTTTTAAACATTAATAAAATAATACAATAATAAAAGCTACTACCAAGTGATTACAGGCAGGGCTTGACATTACCTTTTTGATCAGCCACTGTGGCTAGTAGATTTCCAACATTATTAGCCATTCGCCATTTTCACTAGGCACACTTTTGTCACATGATAAAATTACCTGATTTCTATTTAGTATGATGTCCACATGCCTCCTCATTAATTCAACTTTTTGTGTGTCGTTTATGAGCTTCCTCAGTGTGCATAGGCAAAAGGGTCATGGTTTCATAGTGTCGCATTACAATTACTTTTTATTTCACATGACTTTTCAGAGCTCAAAATGTAGGATTTACCAAAGTTATCTTTGACCACACCAAAAATAAATAAATAATTATTCCTTAGTCACAAATTTTAAATGCCAAAAAAGCAAAATATAGCTGTATACTATAATTTAAAAAAAAAAAAAAAACATTTCTTAAAAAAAACAAAAACAAAAAAAACAATTGACTTTTAAAAAATAATTTTTGTCATGTATCTAAAATATCCACAGTAATCTGTCCTGGCTAAAGGTCTCTCAGATCACTAGTTAACTAAATGGGGAGCTAATCTCCCATTAAAGCAATGCTGTTGTAAAAAATGATAGCCTAATTAAACCATATTAACAAAAATAACTGTAAGCAAAAGAAAACAGGTGAAAAACAAGCCAATAAGGCCAATAATAATCAGTTTAAAAATGGTTAAAGCGAAAGCAACCGGTGCTGCTTACAAAAAGACAAATCTGAAGCTCTTAAAGACAGCAAGACTGTAGGGTACATGAGCATAACTTTTTAAGTCTATTTGAAAGAGAAGTGATCACATTAGTTGCATTTCCAGGCACGGTTGCTTCGCGCAAGGAAATGGGAGCGCGCACGCGTTTGAAACAGTTGTGCACATCACATCAGCTGTTGGCGGGAGTCATCATCCTCTCATTCAGTGTTCACCTGCTTTCTTTTGCTCACGCAAACACAATTATTTTTGTCAGTCATGTTGCTTCTCGATTCTATCGCATTTGCACGCATATTGGGCCATTATTATTGTCGAATTCTGCTTTTAAGAAAAGTACAATATAAAAATTATTTCAAACCAGGCAAAATGGCTAGTGGGGATTGCTGTATAACTCGCCACAGCTAAAATCTACCCGCATTTGGCAGGTGTTAATGTCATTGACCTTTACTACCAAATTTACCTTTGTGTGTCCCGACACAAATTGATTAAGTCAATAACGAATTTAGGTTGATTGGACATTAAAAAAATCAAGTTTTTCCAAAACAATCTCCAGAATTGTGTTGTTTCAGCTCATTTTAAATAAGCAGTTTGAAGAAGCAGCCAAAATATTTTTTTGGGATGCTTCCTACTGATGATGAATGACAAAACAACCATGCAAAGTTCATAAAAGTGCACAGTGTATAGGCGCACGATGTACATCAGTGTTTGTCAACAATATACTGGACTGTCACGGTTGTGGATCTATCTGCTCTTCATTTGAAGTGTCTGCGTTGTGTGACAGTTCATTATTTATGGTATGTGTTTCTTAGTGTGTGTGCTTCTCTCTCTGTGCTTGTGTGGGACTCGCGTGCCTGTCAGTGGGTGTTTGTTTTCGTGGCATCAGCTGAGCGGTCACATGATCCTTGTTACCGGAACTATTGCGTGTCACCGCTCGGCTGTTAATCAGCGCGCTACAGGTGTAGCGCATTTTTGTGCCTATAAATGTTCAGCGTTCCTGTCTCACTTTGTCAGTTCGTTGTATGCTCACGGTGTTTTGTCTTTTGTCAGGATCCTCTCACTGATTCTCGCTGGTGGTGAGTGGCTCGGTTGCTTCCTCGTTTCACTTTCAGATGCTTCTGGTTCCTTTGATGATGACTGTTTGATTCACTCTGTTGACGAGTGACATGAACTTTCTATCGGCGCTGCCGACCAAGATCGCTACTGTTATTCCTGCTAAAAGACTGTGTACTTCCAGCCACTCACCATTTCCTCTGTCTTTTTCTGTGATCTTCATTAAAACTTTTACTTGCAATTGGGTTCCACGTCCTGATTATTGAGCGTCACAGAACGAACTGACCAACATGGACCCAGCAAGTGCCGCAGAAATTCAGGAGGTGCTTTCACGCAGTGTCGCCAGGATGGATCATCAAGACCAACAGATGAAAATGACCAGCCAAGCCATCCAAGCACTGGTCAATCAAGTTTCGGAGCTGACTACACAAGTCCAACGACTCAGCTCGGGTCTCAGCGCCGGATCCTCCTTACCAGCTCCCTCCGTCGAACCACCAGCCAGCCCGTTGGTCAACGAAACTCCCCGAACCACCGAACCACGACTACCTCCACCACAACCTTATGCAGGTGAACCCCATTTATGTAGAGCCTTTATTGCCAAATGTTCACTTTACATATCTCTTCAACCATCATCTTTTCCCACCGAAGAGAGCAAGGTGGCGTTTTTAATTAATCTATTGACTGGCAAAGCGGCATTATGGGGAACCACGGCGTGGGAGAAGAAACTTCCCTGCTGTCTGTCTTTTAAGTCTTTTTCAGAGGAGCTCAAGACGGTGTTTGATCAGGCTGCTTCGGGGAGGGAGGCATCCAGACGTCTCGCGGAGCTTCGCCAGGAGGATCACAGTGTGGCGGATTACTCCATTGATTTCCGCACCCTGGCGGCTGAGTGTGGCTGGAACAGTGAAGCCCAGTGGGACATGTTCTTTCACGGACTCGCGGACCACATAAAAGACGAAATTTATGCATTGGAGCTGCCCAAGACGTTGGACGGTCTCATCAGTCTGGCTATAAGGGTGGACAACCGTCTGCAGCGCAGAGGCGTTCACAAGGAGTTCCGTCCTCAGGCCTGCTTTCCAGAGGCTACAACCCCCGATCCGGAACCTGAGCCCATGCAGGTGGGAAGATTTCGCCTCTCGTCGGAGGAGAGACGTCGTCGTCGCACAGGGGGACTGTGCATGTACTGTGGGGTTGGTGGTCATTATGCAGCCGTATGTCCAGTCAAGAACAAACCATCCACTGGTAAGAGTTTTTTGGTGGGCGAAATATTGACTGGGAAGGACACTTCAGGTTCCACTTTTCTACCCATTAAATTGGGAGTTAACTCGAACTTTCATTCCTGTGATGCGCTCATCGATTCAGGAGCTGAAGGGAGTTTTATCGATTCTGATCTAGTTAATAAGTTAAAGATTCCTTGTTTTCCTCTTTCTTCACCCATAGCTGTTCATGCACTTAGTGGACTACCTCTTCCTACTATCACGCACATCACGGCCCCTATTAGACTTATTACTTCAGGAAATCATACTGAAACTATTTCCTTTTTTCTCACTAAGACTATTAAGAATCCTGTCATTCTGGGACATCCGTGGTTGGTGTTACACAAGCCACATATTAACTGGGGCCACAACACAGTTTTTTCTTGGAGCGAGAGCTGTCATAAGTCTTGTTTATTGTCTGCGTGTTCCACTGTGTCTTGTTCTGTGTTTCAGGAAGAGCAGGTGGATCTGTCAAACGTGCCCCGTGAGTACCATGACCTGAAGAGAGTGTTCAGTAAGTCCCGGGCTGCTTCTCTACCTCCTCACCGTCCCTATGACTGTGCTATAGACTTATTGCCAGGTACGTCTCCGCCTAAAGGCAAGTTATATTCGCTGTCTGTTCCAGAGAGGGAGGCCATGGAGAAATATATTTCTGATTCTCTAGCAGCCAAGATCATCCGCCCGTCTTCTTCACCGGCGGGGGCGGGATTTTTTTTTGTGAAAAAGAAGGATGGTTCCCTTCGTCCGTGCATAGACTATCGAGGGCTGAACAGCATCACGGTTAAGAATACTTATCCTTTGCCGCTGATGTCTTCAGCCTTCGAGCGTCTGCAGGGGGCGAACTTTTTCACAAAATTAGATCTTCGCAATGCTTATCATTTGGTTCGCATAAGACCCGGGGATGAGTGGAAAACAGCGTTTAACACCCCTAGAGGGCATTTTGAGTATTGCGTTCTGCCCTTCGGCCTTTCCAACGCTCCGGCTGTTTTTCAGGCACTCGTCAATGACGTGTTGAGAGATATGATAGATCAGTTTATTTATGTCTACCTGGATGACATTCTGATTTTTTCCCACTCTCTCCAGGAGCACATTCAACATGTCAGACGAGTGTTGCAGAGGCTGTTAGAGAATGGGCTTTATGTCAAGGCGGAGAAATGCGTTTTTCATGCACAGTCGGTTCAGTTCTTGGGACATATCGTGTCAGTCGAGGGGATGCGCATGGATCCAGAGAAGATTCAGGCTGTGGTAGATTGGCCAACCCCGGATTCCCGTAAGGCCCTGCAGAGGTTTCTGGGTTTTGCCAATTTCTACCGGCGTTTTATCCGCAATTTCAGCCAGCTCGCCACACCTCTGACTTCCTTGACCTCCTCCAAAACGCCGTTCAGGTGGTCCAGTGCAGCCGAGGCTGCCTTCTCCAAACTAAAAGGCTGTTTCGTTTCAGCCCCGATCCTCATTGCCCCTGACCCTTCCCGGCAGTTTGTGGTGGAGGTCGATGCGTCGGAGGTTGGGGTCGGAGCCATCCTGTCCCAGCGTTCCGCCTCGGATGGCAAGGTCCATCCTTGCGCGTATTTTTCTCATCGATTATCTCCTGCAGAAAGAAATTACGACATTGGTAATCGAGAGTTGTTGGCCGTCAAGCTTGCTTTGGAGGAGTGGCGTCACTGGTTAGAAGGCTCGGGGGTGCCTTTTATCGTCTGGACCGATCATAAAAATCTTGAATATATTAGATCCGCTAAAAGATTGAACTCCAGGCAGGCTCGGTGGGCATTATTTTTCGGACGGTTTAATTTTACCATCTCGTACAGACCAGGTTCCAAAAACATCAAACCTGATGCGTTATCACGTCTTTTCGATCCTTCAGATCGCAAATCATCTTCTGATTCTGTACTTCCTCAGAACATCGTCGTAGCTAACATATCTTGGGAGATCGAGTCGAGGGTCCGTGCAGCCCTGGATGGGGTAACGCCCCCGATCGGATGTCCACCGAGTTGTTTGTTTGTGCCAGAGGGATTACGGTCCGACGTCGTCCGGTGGGGTCATTCCTCCAAGGTAGCTTGTCACCCAGGGGTGAGTCGCACATTATTTGTTATCAAACAACGATTTTGGTGGCCAGCTATGGCTCGCGATGTGCGTGATTTTGTTTTGGCTTGCTCTGTCTGTGCGGTTTCCAAGTCTTCCAATCGCCCACCTGCTGGACTCCTCCAACCGCTGTCAGTGCCTTCGAGACCCTGGTCACACATTTCGCTAGATTTTGTTACGGGTCTTCCATCCTCTAATGGTAACACGGTAGTTTTGACCGTGGTGGACCGGTTCTCGAAGGCTGCTCATTTCATCTCTCTGCCCAAATTACCATCAGCCAGAGAGACAGCGGTTGCTGTCATTGATCATGTCTTTCGCATTCATGGCCTCCCGACGGATGTGGTTTCTGACAGGGGGCCTCAGTTTGTCTCTAAATTTTGGAGAGAATTCTGCCGTTTATTGGGGGCCACTGTTAGTCTTTCTTCTGGTTTTCATCCCCAGAGTAACGGCCAGACCGAGAGAGCCAATCAGGATCTTGAGCGCACATTGCGATGTTTGGTCTCGCAGAATCCATCCTCTTGGAGCCAACAACTTTCGTGGGTGGAGTACGCACATAATTCGTTACCAGTGTCTGCCACGGGCCTTTCTCCGTTTCAGTGTAGTCTAGGTTACCAGCCACCAGTTTTTCCTAGTCTGGAATCTGAAGTTGCGGTTCCCTCTGTTCACGCCTTTGTCCAGAGGTGCCGCCGCACTTGGAATAGGGCCAGACAGACCCTCCTCCAAGTGGGGAAGCGCACCAAGGCTAAAGCCGATCGCCACCGGTCTAAGCCTCCCGTTTACGTTGTCGGTCAAAAAGTGTGGCTTTCTACGAAAAACATTCCGCTCCGCACCGTCTGCAATAAGTTAGCTCCTAAATTTATTGGCCCTTTTATTGTCACTAAGATCATTAATCCTGTGGCAATCCGCCTCAAATTACCTCCAGCGTACAGGAGAATTCATCCCGTGTTCCATGTATCCAAAGTAAAGCCCGTTTTTCATACGGCAATTAATCCGCACACACCAGTTCCCCCCCCGCCGCGTCTCGTAAATGGGGAGACTGCTTATTCGGTTAAGCGCATTCTGGACTCTAGACGGAGGGGACGAGGATTTCAGTACTTGGTGGACTGGGAAGGTTACGGTCCGGAGGAGAGAAGTTGGGTTCCGGCCGGGGACATATTGGACCACTCTCTTATCGATGATTACAATCGCCAGGTAGGCTCGTCTGGGGACGCCAGGAGGCGTCCGTAGGGGAGAGGGTAATGTCACGGTTGTGGATCTATCTGCTCTTCATTTGAAGTGTCTGCGTTGTGTGACAGTTCATTATTTATGGTATGTGTTTCTTAGTGTGTGTGCTTCTCTCTCTGTGCTTGTGTGGGACTCGCGTGCCTGTCAGTGGGTGTTTGTTTTCGTGGCATCAGCTGAGCGGTCACATGATCCTTGTTACCGGAACTATTGCGTGTCACCGCTCGGCTGTTAATCAGCGCGCTACAGGTGTAGCGCATTTTTGTGCCTATAAATGTTCAGCGTTCCTGTCTCACTTTGTCAGTTCGTTGTATGCTCACGGTGTTTTGTCTTTTGTCAGGATCCTCTCGCTGATTCTCGCTGGTGGTGAGTGGCTCGGTTGCTTCCTCGTTTCACTTTCAGATGCTTCCGGTTCCTTTGATGATGACTGTTTGATTCACTCTGTTGACGAGTGACATGAACTTTCTATCGGCGCTGCCGACCAAGATCGCTACTGTTATTCCTGCTAAAAGACTGTGTACTTCCAGCCACTCACCATTTCCTCTGTCTTTTTCTGTGATCTTCATTAAAACTTTTACTTGCAATTGGGTTCCACGTCCTGATTATTGAGCGTCACACTGGACTGTAAAAAAAATTAGGTTGCCTTAATTTTTTAAGCTAAATTAAATTAAACATATGAGCCTATTGAACTTGTATTTTGTTAAACTGGCTTAAAACAGCTTGGGTAACTTATAAAGTTAAGATAGAACACGATTAACGTAGTTATTAACTAATTAACAATATTAGACATTGCTACAACGTAATTGTGTTTGTTGGGAAGTTACAATGACTCAAAAACATATGCTGTCAGGACTAATTATATATATATAAATATATATATATATATATATATATATATATATATATATATATATATATATATATATATATATATATAAATATATATATATAAATATATAAATAAATATATATATATATATATATATATATATATATATATATATATATATATATATATGTATGTGTGTATATATATATATATATATATATATATATATATATATATATATATATATATATATATATATAATATATATATATTTATATATATATAATTAGTCCTGACAGCATATGTTTTTGAGTCATTGTAACTTCCCAACAAACACAATTACGTTGTAGCAATGTCTAATATTGTATATATATATCACCAGCTCTGCCCATTTTCTATGTCTCCTTAACCAAACACACCTGGTTATTTATCTCATTAGCAGAGACTGAAAGACCTGTAATGTGTGTGACAAACAAAGAAGACATCCAAAACTTGCAGTGTTGGTTGTCCTATAGGAACATGGTTGAGAAACACTGCTGTATATTGTGTCATTTGTGATACAACTATATAGTATCACTTCTATTGTACTGGGGGTTTGGCTCTTGGGGTCCGAAACTGGATCGCTGACTCACTGAATAGACACAATGGCCAGGATGTAATGCCAAGGGCCTAAACTATGCCATTGATCTTCAGTAACAATTAAAGAGGGCGACGTTCTACTGTTCCATGTAAAAAAAGCTTTTGCTTGTTTAGTGACATCACAGTAACCCGCTGTGTGGTCTGAATACTCCACTGCCATGACTCACCAGCGGGCATTCAAATCAGTAGCCATGGTGACGACGCTTACATGCAGGCACAATGAAAACGTCCAGGCACGAGCGAGATTAGTCATGACCGAGATCTCTCTCACTCTCACACACACACGCAGCATGCTTTACTGACTCTCTAGTTGCCTGTAAATTATTAATTCACTCTTTCTCAGCACAATTAGCGAGGTCTGCATGGGAATGCTCTCACTTATCAATACAACTAGAGAAAAGCTTCCCCCTAGCTTTCAGTCCTCAGTGAGCCACATCCAGCTAACCTTTAAAGTGCACTTAGGCCGTTCTAATGGTTGCTAGTTTTGTTTTGAAAGCCTCTGCCTGCTGTAGTAGGTTTACATCCATCTAAAGTAAAAAAAAAAAAAAATTCTGTGTAATATACGGCATTCTGTAGATGAACAGCTTACCAGAAAAATAGTCAACTTAAAGGAAGTGTTAATAAGACTGTCATGAATGTGAATGTCAACTTATGACAAATGTTATTAAGTTTCATTTGGTCAGTTATGTCATTTTAAATGCAAAGATGACACTGTATATGACATCTTGAGACAAATACATCACAACTGGTGTTATTACAACATTATCAAGACAATGTAACTTGTCATAAATCTGTCATAAACATGATTGTCATTATAATTGTGTCATGCAACTTTTTCATGTCTCATTAAAAGCGTGGTTCCTCTTCAAATTATTTTTAAGAGCGGCATTTATATTCAATGACAATTTAATAGATATTATATAGATATAACATATACTGTTATAAAATTCAAGAAATATATAATGGCTTCACAGCAATCATGTTTATGTTTATGACAAGTTTTGTTGTCTTGGTAATGTCCTCATTGCATTCATTCACAACAAGAATGAAAACAAAAGCTAAGTTTTTTAAATAAT